>NW_014577200.1:370787-396777 GCF_000485595.1 Priapulus caudatus | reverse complement strand
GTGTGTGTATGCGTGTGTGTGTGTGTGTTGGTGCGTGCGTGCGTGTACGTGTGCGTGCGTGCGTGTGTGTGTGCGTGTGTGTGTGGGTGCGTGTGCCTGCGTGCGTGCGTGTGTGTGTGTGTGCGTGCGCGCGTGTGTGTGTGTGTTTGTGTGTGTGCATGTACATTCACAACACATTGATTAATACATTCACATGTATTAATCACACGCACCTGTTCGTAGCTGAACATCGTTGACACGGGGTAGTTGCCGACATCGTAGCTGATGCGGATGCGACCGCGGAACAGCTCGGCGGCGATGTGTGATTGGTCGCCCATGTAGACGATGACGCCGTTCTCCTCGCTGGTCGCGAACACCACGGTGACGTTCACCGACGGGTTGAGGTTCAGCGGAGGGAACTCCGCGTGGCTATTCTTACCCTGCGAACAACGAGAGTGGTGGATAAACAACGAGAGTGCTGGATGAGCAACGAGAGTGGTGGATGAACAGCGAGAGTGGTGGATGAACAACGAGAGTGGTGGATGAACAACGAGAGTGGTGGATGAACAACGAGAGTGGTGGATGAACAACGAGAGTGGTCAGTGTGGATAAACAACGACGCGTGGTGGATGAACAACGAGAGTGGTGCGATGAGCAACGACGCGTGGTGGATGCAACAACGCAGAGTGCGTGTGGATGAAAGCCGCAGTAGTGGCAGTGGATCGAACAACGAGAGTGGTGATGAACAACGAGAGTGGTGGCAATGAACCAACGGATGAGTGGTGGATAAACAACGCAATGAGTGGTGCATGGAACAACGAGAGTGGTGGATGAACAACAGAGTGGTGGATGAACGAACGAGGAGTGCTGCGATGAGCAACGAGAGTGCTGGATGAGCCAACAAGACGCTGGGCTGGATGAACAACGAGAGTGGCTGGGTGCAAACACGAGAGTGCGTGGATGAACAACGCAGTAGTAGTGGATGAACACGAGAGTGCGTGGATATGAACAAACGAGAGTGTCGTGGTTATGAACAAGGAGAGTGCTGCGATGATGCACGCCAGACTGCTGGATGAACACGAGCAGTGGTGCGTCCGATGAACAACGAGAGTGCGTGATGAACAACGAGAGTGGCACCGGGATGAACAACGAGAGTAGCTGGATGAACAACCGAGAGCTGGCTGGCATGAAACAACGAGCCAGTGGTAGATGAGCAACGAGAGTGGTGCGATGAACACCGAGAGTGCTGATGACAATCGAGAGTGGTGGCTATGAACAACGAGAGGCGTGGTTGATGAACAACGCAGCAGTGTGTGGCATGAAAACGAGGAAGTGGTGGCCATGAACAACGAGATGTCAGTGGATGAAACAACGAAAGGCGTGGGCATGAACAACGAGAGTGCGTGGATGACAACCGAGAGTGAAGTTGGATTGCAACACGAGAGTGTCCGAAAGGTGATGAACAACCGAGAGTGGTGGATGAACAGCGAGAGTGCGTGGCAGCGGATGAACAACGAGCAGTCGTGGATGAACAACGCAGAGTGGCTGGCATAAAACAACGAAGAGTGGTGATGACAATGCAGAGTGGTGGTAAATGAACAACGAAGTGAGTGGATGGGAACAGACGAGAGTGTGTGGATGAAAACAACGCAGAGTGGGGGATGCAACAACGAGAGTGGTGGATGAACAACGAGAGTGCTGGTGATGAACAACGAGAGTGTCCGTGATATGAACAACTGCAGCAGCTGCTGGTATGAGCAACGAGAGTGCGTGGATGCTCGGGAAAAACAATGAGAGTGCGTGGATGAAACAACCGAGAGGCTGGAGGAGCAAACGAGCAGTGGTGGATGAACAAGCGAGAGTGCTGGATGAAGCACGAGAGTGCGTGGATGAACGAACGAGAGTTGCGTAGATGAACAACGAGAGTGGGTGGATCCCTCATGAACAACCGAGACCTGTGCCGCTATGACAAACGAGAGTTGTTGCTGGCAACATGAACAACGAGAGTTTTGGATGTAACAACGAGAGTGCCCGTGGATGACAGTGCGGATTGGTTGTGTTCGAAATCTGAAAGGGATCGCATGAACATATATATATAATTATATGTTCATGATCCCACTCAGATATATATGAGCGAGGAATATACATGTGTGTGTAGACGGTGTGTGTGTATAGGTATGTAGAATAAAGGTGCATGGTGTTGGTATACAGCTTCTGTCATATCTTCGCTATGATTAACCAATCTGACTGGCGTGATTAAGCTAGAGTCAATCAATGTTATGATAGGACGCTCCAAAAACAATGTTTGGCATCAAAGTGACGAAAAGTCAACAATTTCGCGTGCACGTGCGTAAAACACCTGAACCACCTGCACGTGCGTGAACCAGCCTTTAGCAGCGATGGCAAAGGGGAATGGTTACCTCGCCCAGACGGGTAGGCCAATTAAACAGATGTATGTACACAACATATATCTCTTATATTGCGTTATATTACATTACATTACATTACATTACATTACATTACATTACATTACATTACATTATATTACATTACATTACATTACATTACATTACATTACGATTATATTAAATTGATATTACATTACATTACATTATATTACATTACATTACATTATATTATATTAATATTATATTAATATATATATTATATTATATTATATATCATATTATATTATATTATCATTATATTCATATATATATTATATATATTATATTACATTACATTACATTATATCTATATTATCATTTGATATTATATTAGTTATTATATGATTTATACTTATATTATATTATATTATTTATATTATATCCGTTATATTATACTTATAGGCCGCTTGGAGCGGATGTACGTCTTGACCTCTGAGGTCGGTTGGGTTCAGCTTAAAGAGCCTCAGCTTAGATTTACACGGTTTCACATGTGCCAACGAAACGGTACTCAAAATACAAGTAACCTCAATACCTCAACTCAAAACAAATATAAGAAAACGACTATAAGGATTACATGCGATTGTAAGTCCGAATATTTAAACACACGATATAAATTTAGCATTGGCCTCACCTTAAAGGTAACTGAACGCAAGGTGTCGCACGCTTTGCCCTCGAAGCCGGGTGTGCACTTGCACTGGTAGCCCTCCGTGGCTTCCTTTTTGTAGCAGACGCCGTTCTGGCAGTCTTCCTTCTCGCATATACTCGCCATCGAGTCTATCATGGGCACGACGAGTGAGATCTCGCAGTAAGTGCCTATATGGAAATATGGCACTTTATATATAAGTATATACACACACACACGCACGCACGCACGCACGCACCACACACACACACACACACACACACACACACACACACACACAACACACACACACACACACACACACATACATCCCCCCACCCACACACACACACTTAATCAGCTAGGCAATTGTTTGTGGGATTGAATCAATATTTTCGCCCATCGAAGTTCTTCGAATTTCATGAGAGCATGACTGACGCGTGCCTGCGTACGTGTATGTATACACCTACAAACACACGCATACGCACGCGCACGCACACACACACACACGAACACGTCACACGCACACGCACACGCACAAAACGCAATACGACACACGCACACGCACACGCACAACGCACACCACACGCCCACACTACACACACCACGCACGCACAGCCACGCACGGCACGCGTAAACACATACATCGCCAACATAAACCTACCTGCGAATCCGTCGGCGCACTCGCACGTGTAAGCACTGAGACCGTCTACACAGGTGGCTCCGTTCTGACAGCTGTGGCCCTCGCAGTCGTTAATGTTAACCGAGCAGTTGACGCCCGTATATCCGCTGGGACAGACGCACCTAAAACAGCAGAAATCATTGAGAAATAGCAAACTCGATGTATATGGAGAGCCCATCAACGGCACACGTTCACATTAAGCGCGTTACGAATCGCTATTTCGTGATAGTAATTAAAATTACAGCTTGTATTTTTGTACAGAGATCGCGGTCAGACGGCGCAGTGAGCGGCCATCTTAAATGTCTCGCTTTGTTATCTGCTACAGCTGTTAGAACCTGGGGTCGGTTGTCAGAAATAAGATTAAGCGTAACATTAGTCTTAACATGAACTTTTCCTCGTAGACCGGACCTCTATACACTCCATGCGAGAAACTCGTAACTTTACGAGTTATCTTTTGGTTCCTGTCAACGGTCTGTGAGAAATAATTATTGTTAAGACTAATGTTAGGACTAAATTTGTTTTTGATAACGGACCCCTGACTGCAAAAACTAGCAGGTTAACTGTTAAAAGCCCAGTACGGAAAGCCGTTAGTGAGGCGTCATGCCCAGCGACAAACCGGAGGAAGACAAAACCATGATGTCCTTGGATATAGTTCGCCATTGTTATCTTTTATGTTATTACTAGCTGCGGGGTACCCGCTGCGCTGGGTTAAAATCGCTGCTACTAATTCAAGTACTATAATATGGCCGACAAATTAGAACATTGGGTAAATCGGACAATAAACATTGCCAGACAATTATAATATTTAAGNTGACACACGTTGCGCCATTTTCGCACGGGTTGAAACTTTCTGAGCAGTAGTCGATCCTGTCGCTACAGAACTGACCTATACGTACATGCAACACTTATAGATATACAAAACAGTTATAACAGTATATAACAGTTGTAGATATATACTAGTGACAGTTGTAACAGTAGAAAACAATTATGGATATACACTAGTAACAGTAATAACAGTATATTATAGCAGATGTAACTATATACTAGTAATAGTATACAACAGTTATACACTCATACCACCAATGTAATAGCATAAAGGGTTCCCCTAGCATCGATTAGAATTTAGTGAACCGCGAGGCCGTTACCAAAAATATTTTGGTCGTAATATAATTTCCCCTGCGTGTTTTGATTGTATCGTTGGCGTTTATCGTCCAATACTGTTTTCGTATCTTATAGATATAAAATCATTATTGCGCGAATCTAGTCGACGCTAGTTTACAAGTCGCCCTAAAAACTCAGAATAAACTGATAACACATTTCTAAAAACAATTAGAGCGATACTTGCTTTAAAGTTTGTGCCACTTGTGTATTGGAGTTACACCATGTTTAAGTTGTGCCATATTCATCAGAAATATCTCACTGTTAACGTTACATATCACAGGTGTATAGGACGAAACTTTGAATTCATGATATATGTATATAATAATAATAATAATAATAATAGTAATAATAATAATAATAAACTTGTACCTGTATATCCCGGCGTGCACACGCACTCGTAGTCGAATAATAATAATAATAATAGTAATAATAATAATAATAAACTTGTACCTGTATATCCCGGCGTGCACACGCACTCGTAGTCGACGACCAGATCCCGACAGGTGGAGTTGTTCTCGCAGTTGTTGCCGACGCAATCGTCTATGTTCGTCTCACAGCGGTCGCCTTCAAACCCGCCCGGACACTGACAACTACGCCGCAAAACACACACAGAAACATGATAGTAGTAGCAGTAGTAGTACCAATAATAATAATAATAATAATAATAATATTATTATTAATAGGCAGAAATGACGTCCTCTTACATATTCGTTATTATTCTGTCTGTGCAAATAATAACCACTGACAAATTGGTTTCTATGATATAGTATTGTATTGTATTGTATTGTATTGTATTGTATTGTATTGTATTGTATTGTAGTGTATGTATTGTATGTATGTATTGTATTTTACATGACTAAGCTTGGAAATTTTTTCGCGCTAATTTAAAAGGACTGTAGCGGAAGTAGATGTGCTTAAATAGTCTTTAAATTGTAAACAATAGAGATTAAATAATGATGATAACAATAATAATAATAATAATTATAATAATAATTGCAGTAAATATAATTTATAATAATAATATTGAATATATTTAGCCCAAGATGAACAACACTGAATGGCGGGTAGTAAAGGTACATACCGACGAATCGGCGAGGCAGGATCGCAAACCATTCTCTCAGCCACGCAGAATTCTAAATACTCTTCGCTAATCCTGAGGTGGATTATTACAGACAAGAAGCTGCGAGCCGACACATGACTTTGAGCAGATAGTGGCAGCTGGCAATAAGCAAAATAATGCATCGCAACCAACACTTATCCCCACTCGAGAACAACCTGAAGACCTACAACCCCCAAGCCCCGAGGCTGGTAAGTGAATCAGTAGTGGATATGTGAAGATTCGAGATCTCTACTAAGTCTTGCCTAAAAACTCCAGGCAATGCCCCCTGGATTCAACGCAGAAAGCCTGAAAAAGATTCATCTCATACAAGCGCAATACGGCACGATATTCAAGCTGCAAACTAGGCCCTCACAAATATGCATCAAAGATAACCATCTAAGCTTATCAGAAATCAATTGAATTAATGTACGCGACTGCTGCAGTTATTGGCTGGAGAGACAAGAGAGAGAGAGTCACTGACGCCACAGAGGATACCAACAGTCGGAAGAACGAGAATCAGAACAAAAAATTGAAAACGCATCGCCAAAGACCTCTCCATCCTTAAGCGGAAATTAAAAAAAGGTGTCACAACAAAGCAAGTACATGCCAAGGCCAGGAGCATCTTATGCAAGAGCCGAAGGGAGAATAAAACCATATGCGAGCTCGAACAAGAAATAAAGGTGAAACTACAGGCCAAAGCTCAGAGGTTGAAAAGGTTTACTAAGCGGAGTGAGCACTACTATCAGAATAAGCTCTTCCATGAAGATGCCAAAAAATTCTACCGGCATCTCAACGAGCAGCAAAGCACCATCAAGGAGCCTCCCTCTAAAGAGCGACTCGATCAATTCTGGCGTGGAATACTGGAGGCTAGCACAGATCACAAGACTAAAGCCATTTGGATCAAACAAGAGGAGGAAGCATTCCAAAATGTAGCAATGAATGTATGGACTGACATTACAATGTGTGAAGTACAGCAGGCCATCAAGCGGACACACAACTAGAAGTCTCCTGGCCCAGTCAAGCTGCACAACTTCTGGATTAAGCATTTAAGTGCCCTCCATAAACAACTAACCAGGGCCTTAAATGACACCATCAAGGATCCAAGCAATAGCCCTAAGTGGTTGACATCAGGAATCACTTTCCTTTTTTCAAAAGGCAAGGATACAAAAGAACCAAAGAACTATTGACCAATCACTTGCCTGCCTACCACCTACAAGATTCTCACTGCTGCAATCAGCAACCGCCTCTACAATTACTTACAGAAGAGCGACATCCTCACAGATGAGCAGAAAGGCTGTAGAAGAGCGTCTAGAGGGTGCAAAGACCAACTTCTCATTAGTAACATGATTGTGAGCATGGCAAAAAAACTCAAGAGAAACCTAGGAATGGCGTGGATTGATTATAAGAAAGCCTTCGACAGTGTTCCACATTCCTGGATTTTCGCAGCCATAAGAATCTACCGTGTGTCACCAACCATCATTCAGTTCATGGAAGCTACAATAAAAAAATGGAAGACTGAAATGCTCCTCTTCACTCAAGGAGGCTGCCTCAGGATAAAAGATATCTCAATCAAGAGAGGAATCTTCCAGGGTGACTCGCTCTCTCCCCTGCTATTCTGCTTAGCACTAACACCGCTTACCAACATGCTGAATAGACAGGGTCTGGGATTTACAGTCGATAAACACAACACCATCAGCTACCTGCTCTACATAGATGACCTTAAACTGTTCACCAATAACGAATATGAGTTGGAGCAGGCCTTGGTAACAGTCAAAGCATTCAGAGATGACATCAAAATGGAGTTCGCCTTGGAAAAGTGTGCAACCGCAATCTTAAAAGGTGGTGAGCTAGTAAAAAGTCGAAATATCGAGCTTGATGACAAGACAGCCATATAAAGTCTAAACCACGAGGACACCTACAAATATCTTGGTGTAGACGAAAGTGATGGTATTCAGCATGCAAAGATGAAGGAGAACATTGCTAAGGAGTACTATCGCCGAGTTCGCCTAGTTCTCAAGTCTGAGCTCTGCTCAAAAAACAAGATAACAGCGATCAATAGCCTGGCACTCCCAGTCCCCATGTACAGCTTCGGGCTGATCAACTGGTTGCGATCATATATCGAAAGGATGGATCGCAAGACAAAAAAGCTACTAACCATGCACGGTCTCCATCACCCAAAAGCAGATGTAGAGCGACTGTACATCAAGAGGAAAAATGGTGGTCGTGGTCTCATTGAACTAATGTCTGCGTACAACACTGCCATTGTAGGTCTAGGCGACTACATCGAGCTTAAGGAAGACACATTCACAAAGCTTATCAAAATCCATCAGTCTGGAATATCAAATCATGCTCTCTTACGCGAGGCTAAAGAATCAAAGCCAAATACTTGTCTCCTCAGCTCCACCAGCCAATCCTCAACAAAGCAGGACTGCAAGGCCAATATAGAAGCAGAGAAGATCGAGGTATTGAAGAACAAGGCCTTTGCATGTGAAAGATTCTACAAGAGCCTCGACAGCCATTTGTCGAAGACTGCAGGCCGTTGCCTGACTCAGGGTCGTCGGGCCCAAGAGGCAGACAGAAGCCTGATCATTGCAGCCCAAGAAAAAGCACTCAACACACAGATACCATCAACGCACATCCTCAAGAACAGGTCCAACAGCAAGTGCAGAATGTGGCAGTAAGGCAGAGGAGACCATCAGCCACATCATCTCCGGGATGCACAGTGCTGGCCCCAAACCGAGTACATAAATCCCATAACAAGGTAGCCAGCTATCTCACTGGTCAATCTGCAGTGAACTTGTTGAGCATAGTACCTGACACGTGCGTATGAAACATAGCCGAGACACAGTTGACCAACATCGAGATACTACATAATGTGGGAGTGCAGTGCAGACAGATCGCACGATACCTGCCAAACCGCCCTAATATAGTGCTCCACAACAGGAAAGAAAAACGATGCCTGTTGATTGACGTAGCGTACCAGATGATTCTAACATCATGGTGAAGGAAAGAAACAAACTCACCAAGTACAAAGATCTGGAGATCGAAATTAGAGAGATGTGGAATACTAAGACGAGAATTGTACCAGTGGTGTTAGAGCCCTTGCTCTATAAAGAATGGTTTTAGAAGAACCTTAAAGAACTCCCTGGCCCCACACTGCCAAAAAGTGCAGAAAATCGCACTAGTGGGAACAGCACATATCCTGCGAAATCTGAATTGAACTCCTATGTCCGGTTGAGACACGGTCAACCCAGAAGCCACCGGCTAATGCAGTGATCCCTTTGGAAATAATAATAGTAATAATAATACAGTCTTTCTTCATCAACGGAACCCGATACTGCTCATAAGCATGATAGCGTCAGTGCACGCTTACCTGAAGCGACCTTGCTCTAGTACATTGCAGAGTCCGTTGTTTTCGCACGGATTGCCATAGCAAGCGTCAATAACATTCTCGCATTGATCGCCGTGGTATCCCGGCGTGCACTTGCACTCGTAGCTGTCGCGCCTCTCCGGCACAGTGGCGTTGTTCTTACAGGGAAATGTCCAGCAGAGGTCGAACTTGGCCATTACCGTGGCGTTGTTCGCATCGCCTGTCGCACGCGAATAGTTTGATTAATAGAGCAAGAAGGCTGTGAGAGAGACGAGCAAGAAGAGCTTGGAGTGCAGTCACTGCCACAAGGTTTATACTACTTTCCTTATAGGATTACGTCACTGTAAATAGTAAAAGTAAAGAAAATATTTCCCACTTTTTCACAAAATGTAAGTATTCGTTACTTTTTATGGGTAATTGTGCATATTACTTTAGTCCAGGCATTTTGATAGAAAAAAAAGGCTCAACCTAGAAACTAATTGCAAAGACAGGGTTTTCAACCGTTTTCTCTCAGGAACATGTTCTCTATAACATATCAAAAGTCTCTGAAAGTCTCTGTAGGGAAGTTGGTTAATAAAACGGGTTTTATTACAACCCATTCAATTTCGGCATGAAACAAGGCTGGAATAAAAATAAACTAAAAAATGCGTTAAGGGGGTTAATTTAGCCCCAAACAACGACAAACTCAGTCCATGTCTAAAGTATATTATCTGGTTTATCAAACGCCGTTGTTTTGTGGTCTATTTAATTTTTGTAGATAAGTCCAATCAAAATGAACTGAGGGAAAAAGACATGTCACGAGATTACACGCCAAAATATCCCGTGAAGTAATTCGGTAAACTAGTAAACTAAATTACTGGTTAATTTTTTGTGTTATCTCGTCTTCTAATGTTATCAAAGGGTATATACGCTAAATCATCCTAACAATTTGGTCTAGCTCTGTATTTTTATCGCGACACCACTTGTTCATGTATTTGGCTCTGTCTGCACGGTGTGTCACAGGAGCTTGCAGGATCGCTAGTCGCATGCATACAAGCTGCACGAATCATGCTGCATGGATTGAGAGACCATTGGAGCCAGTTTCCGACTTAAATAACCTCGCCGAAATTATAATTGCTAGTGCATATTTTAGCTGTATCGCCAGTGAGAGAATGTATTGAGAGAATGTATATCTTAAGCCTAGGACACACTCGCGATTCTGTACGCTGCCCGGCAGCGTATATTTTCGCTCACGATTTAGAACGCCGTACGAGTTGTGCTACAGCTGCACACACTGTCCGGTGTCAACCACTCCAACGGGTTTCCTAGCTTTCGTTGCTACACTTGATTGGCTGCTAAAAACAATCGCGTTCGAACGTAATGAAATCTAGATCCCCAACACCCCAATGACCCTGTAATAAAAGATGGAATCCTGAAGCGTGAGGAGGCCCATGCTTTGTTTGAAATGCTGGCCGAAAAGAAAGTCTTAGCCGAAGAAGCCTGCGCAGCAGACGTCCTAGAGAACATACAAAAATGCGTTCGAAGCAAGCAAGATCTCCTCGCTACGACTAGCCGCACTGCAGCGCTGTGGTTCCAGTACATGGAAATGGTGAACTACTGCGCTCCTTCATAAGAGCCGAGCGTACAGCGAACTGGGAACTCCACTTCCCGGCACTAACCAGAATGCTGCCGTATCTCGCTGCGTCTGGCCACAACTTGTGGTACGTGAAGTGTGCTCGCCTGTACCTACAGTCCATGTCCGACTTCAAGACAGACTACCCAGATGTCTATAGAGACTTCACTTCTGGTCTTCACGTTGCGAGAAGAAAGTGATAGATTTTGGGCGGGTTTATCGATAGACCGCATGATCGAACAGGTCCTCATGAGAAGTCTGAAGACTAGTGGAGGCTTGGCGAGAGGGAGGGTCTGACAGAGCAACAACGCCTTGTCTGGCTGCTATCTATGCTTGCCTGCGCCGAGACCAATGACACAATGCAAGAGCTCACGCGGAGTTCTGTTTAACTTGGGCGAACAGAACAAGGATATGTCTAAAGCAAGACACGACAAGAGACATGAAAGATGTCGATCACTACCCTCACAGCCCTTGCAGGCAGCAACCCGTTCTTTCCTGACAGTGATGGCAGCCTAAGGAATATAATGAACGGTGTGATGCTGACAGTGCTGTCAACGCCGATGTGGCAAGGAAGTCGGGGACAAGATCCTCACGGTGATGAATTGGAAGTGTGCCGCAGAGTATTCATTCAAACGGAATGCCCAGGCAGTCACAATGGCGTCAAAGTCCTCTGTGAAGATCGACAGTGATCGCGTACAAGTTGATCTCAACTTATATTTTCAGCGTCTGATCATCGCATGCGATAACTCCGAACTGGAGGGATTATTTCGTTACGAGCTCTGCAGTTATCCAACAGCTCTATTCGACTCGCCAGTCACATTAAGGCAGCCGCAAAAGCCGGCTCTAGCAGATGCATTGTGGGCCAAGCTGTCACCAGAGGCCAAGACAGAACCAGAAGGGGTGTCCAGTACGTGTGGATGGCAAGTGCTCTCCTACACCGAATCCCGTGGCCGAGAGGTTCTCCGACGTAAAAGGAAGTGTGCAATCTATATTTATTACACTTACGTGTCCAGGAAATATGGAAGTGCGATCGTGGTATTTGATGGATACGACAAGATCTCGACTAAACATATGACGCAGCAAAGGCGCACATCTGGGAAGGTCGCAGCGACTGTCATTTTTACAGAAAGCATGGTCGTTACGCGGAAGAAGGATAACTTCCTCTCGAATCTCAAGAACAAGCAACGGTTTCTCGTCATGTTGAGCCAAGCTCTCCAAGGCTGGCTGCACAACCTACCATGCCTAATGGAGACGCTGATCTACTCATAGTCAGAACAGCAGTGGAGTCTGCTATGACCAACACGACAGTTCTTGTTGGAGATGACACCGATTTGTTGGTTCTCCTATGCTACCATGCTCGCCAGGATGGCTGCGATCTCGTCTTCAGGCCTGAGCCAAAGGCAAATGCAAGAGGTGCGCGCGTATGGCACATGAAGAAAGTTCAAGAGCAGTTGGGCAGTGAAGTGTGCAAGAATCTGCCTTTTCTTCACGCAGTGACCGGATGTGACAACCTTCCCGCCTGTACGGTGTTGGCAAGGCGACGGCCATGAAGAAATTAATCGAAATTCCGTACTTGAGAGATCAAGCCAATGTATTCAGTGGTCATTCCGCTGTAGCCGATGTTGTAAATGCAGGTGAAAGGGCACTGGTATCACTTTACAATGGAAAGCCAACGGACGGACTCGACACTCTCAGGCATCAGCAATACTTCCAAAAACTCGCAACGAAGACGTCACATATACAACCACAGAACCTACCTCCGAGCGCGGCAGCGGCCCGGTATCACAGCCTACGCGTGTACCTGCAAGTGAAGCAGTGGCAAGGAGAGGACGTAGACATGTTCATAGAGCAATGGGGATGGAAAGTCAGAGATACCGAAGTTGTCTCAATTACGACCGACTTGCCACCTGCACCGCAATCTCTGCTGCAGTTGATTAGGTGCAACTGTGCGTCGGACTGTAACAGTTTGCGATGCACCTGCCGCAAAAACAGCATGCACTGCTCCCCAGCCTGTGGCCAATGCAAAGGGTCTGCATGCACCAATACCGACGATCCAATTGATTATGACAGCAAGGATGAGTAATTTTAACATATGAGCGCAGAAGTCAGGTCTCCCAAGCATGACATTTAAACTGCTATCCATGGAACAAATTTTTTAGCGAGAACAATAGAAAGCAGTGTTTGTGGCCCGCGATTCTACTTTGAATAACAAAAGACATTTGTGCCAGAACGAGTCAGTACAATCGATGAGTTTTACTATATTGCGCGCGCATTAGAGAACAATAGAAAGTAGTGTTTGTGGCCCGCCAATCTGCTTTGAATAACAAAAGGCACCAGAAAGAGTCAGAGCAATGGATTGCAGTCTGCTGTTTCTGATGCGCGCCAACGCGATAACGTTTTCGAAATGTCACTCACTACTACTTGCACAAGGTTTGAATTTACAATTTGCACAAGTGTCATATTTTAAGAAATATTATTTTTTTGTATTTGTTTTGTATTTATTAATACAGATTAAAGCTATTTAACCATCCATAATATTGTTTTCTTGTTTCGAGCAAAATGGCTCGATTTCTGGCGATAAAATCACGGAAAACAACAACTTCCGGTTTAGAGCCTCGTTTTCATGTTGCAGGAGAGAGCGAGTTAGCGGTGAGTCCCATTTGGAGGTGTTCCCTTGCTTAGATCCTTAGAGACTTTTAGTATGTTCATTTAGAGGTTCATTCTAACTGGTTAATGATGAAAAAGCTTCTTTTGCAATTAGTACCAGGTCGAATCATAAAATGCCTGGACTACTTCCTATTTTACTATATTGTTTGATGTAAACATACACTCGTGACTCATACATAGCAAGCAATCAGTGTCAGGATCATATTTATCAAATCGTCCAGGATTTTTGGATTTTTAACTAGTTGAGAAGCAATCTTATCGAGTAACAATTTGACGATACGTTTAGTCCCGTTAGTACTTACTTTTAATGCAACAAAATGTTTTTTTTTACAAATATACACCATAGAAAATCGTGACGTAGTCAATTTAATGGGCAGCTAGATATCCCGAATAGTTGCAGTGTGTCTGGTAACTGTATTCATTGAACGTAGTAGGGAATATGTTAGGTACGACAACACGAAGAGAAGTCATAGTAAATAGTGCCATAGCAAAAGTTTGTCTCATTAACTCCTGATATATATATATATCAAGAGCTAATAATACCTAGAGTGTACAACGGGAAACGGGAAAATAGTGCTATTTCACGACTACATTATTCTACTTTGCCTGCGAGTCTAGATTTCATGGTATTGCATTAAGCAGAATTCCTTGTCTCTACAACAAGACCAACCGCTTGTCAATACGATACTCCTAGGCTGAGATATCGGCTCCTAAACCTCCCCTCCCACATGCCTTACGCGGCTTTGTATCCACATAATTCAGCAACCTACACGCGTCTAAGCATTGCTTCGTGAAAGTTCGGTTTTCCGCGATAAATTTATGAATGACGACGGTGCTTCGCCTATGCCCTTATCTTCCATTATCTATCCTAGCACGGCTAATGCCCGTCATGATGGAGCCGGCTCCATCAAGTTTTTACAACGCAGCGCTCAGTTACTCACTGTAGTAAGAGTAACCAAATTTGGGCATGTGACATCAATTATCAGCGCTCCAAGTGGTGACGAGGAAACCGATAGCCAAAATGCTTAAGACCGTGGTGGGGAGGTTTGCTGAATTATGTGGGATACAAAGCCGCGTAAGGGCATGTGGGGAGGGGAGGTTTAGAGGGCCGATATCTCAGCCTAGGAGTATCGTATTGACAAAACGTTGGGTTTGTTGGTAGAGAGGCAAGGAATTCTTGTTAATGCAATACCATGAAATTATTTCTAGACTCGCAGGCAAAGTAGAATATGTAGTCGTGAAATAGGCCACTATTTTCCCGTTTTTTCGTTGTACACTCTAGTAATTATTAGCTCTTTGATATATATATTATATATAATAAATATAATTACATATGTACTCTTGGATATGATTATAATATATATATTATATATATTTATTTTATTTATTTAGCACACGTTGATTGGAGACATTAATTATTGTTTTTGTAAGTACATATATACCTTGAACATCATAAGCAGGTTATTACGACAAAAAGAACTAAACGATAACAAAGGTGGCGGGAACGCGATTCAGTTGCGCCATCGTTTGCACCTACCGCACACGAGAACAGTCTCTAGTCGGGGTCGTAAGCAGATGTTTGTCGGTCATAGACGCAGGGACCGCTGCACGAGGCGATTCCCAGGCGCCGAGAATCTCTTCTTGATGAGCTCTGACAGCCAAGCTCAAGCGACAGTCGCACACAGAGTGTTGTCCACCGAGAGCACTGGAACGGAGGAGGGAGGACGGGAAGGGAGGAGGAGGAGGAGAAAGAAGGAGGGGGGGGCGGAGAAGGGCGAGAAGAGGTGACGAAGGAGTAGGAAGGGAAAGAGGAAGAGGAAGAGGCGGAAAAGAATGAAGAGTATGAGAAGGAGGAAGATGAGGAAGAGAATGAGAAGGGGAAGAAGAAGAAGAAGGCAGGAGGAGGAGGAGGAGGCAAGGGGAGGAGGGGAGGGGGAAGATGAGGAGGGAATTCCTTCACGCAAAAAGGAGAAGGCAACAATGCCATGGTGTACTGTACATGTGACGTACTGCGGGGTAGCTTCATCTCCGCTTTGCGGGACGCGTAATGCAATCTAACATCAGCATCGAGTAAACTAAACCTAACATTAGAACATGCATGTATATTTGCTTGTGGTGGGCGGAGGGAGTGTGCGCCGTGTAAGTTGAACATTGGAATTATATTCCACGCTCCAACAAAAAACTACAACAAACGCTACTAGATTTTTGTGTCACACTCCATCACTCTTCTTTCTTTCCTTTCCTCTCTTGGCTCTCGCCCTCGCTTTTCTCTCTCCCCCCCCATCTCATCTTTTTCTCTCTCCTCTCTCTATCTCTCTTTATTCTCTCGCTCTCTCTCTCTATATATATATATATATATATATATATATATATGTATAGAAGGCGCATCGCCACCACATCGCCACATCGCCGTGGTGTCGGTACTCACATATGTGTCAGAGCGACCAGATCGTCAAAGGCGCCCTCTGGTATCAAGGAGATGTCGTTTCTGTGCAGGGAGAGGATGCGTAGCGACCTCAGCCCAGCGAAGCTGGTCGGAGAGATGCACTGTAGCTTGTTGAAACTCAGAATCCTGGAAGAATGTGTAAAATACGTTCACACGTGTTATTAATGGCTTTTAATTCCAATTAATTCTATTGACACGACAATCAATATTTTTATTGATCTAAAATGAGCTATAAATCAGTCATATTATATTATTAAATTTGTATTATTATTATTATTATTATTATTACTATTATTATTATCCTGATAAGAAGCGTAATGACTTCTCTATTATCTGTTCTCTATTTGCGATGGGCTGGACTTAGAACTTACAGAGTCTGAAGTTTCGTGAGATTGGTGAAACAGTTGTCCGGAATTCTGCCTAATAAATTGTTGCTGAGATCTCTGGAAAACAATATAAACGTCCAAATGTTTTTTATTATTATTGCGCCTGCAAGACCGCACTTGTCTCAGCAACTAATCACTCACTGCCAGTCAATAAAAAACCCGAGTTAGTTTCTGCAAACAAGTAGTCACATTAAATCGCTTTCCATGAACACGTCTGTTTTTCGCCTTCAGGTGTTTACGAAGTAATGACCTTGATCTTGACCTTCGTACTTACATGCGCACGAGATTCTTCAGGGATCCGGCGTAGCCGGGAATCGCATCTAGCAGGTTTCCGTCGAGGTATCTGTGACGTAATGACGCAAAAATGGCGCGTGAAAACTCGTAATGGCGTAAAAAAGCGGGCGACGCATCGGAAAGCGAGCGGAAAGTGTTTTACGACTGAATGCGACGTGGGGAAGTGTACAGTTTACATGAAGCTTCTGTGACGATGATCGATTTTTAATTAAATTTTTGCGAAAAAACAGAAGCGATGTGTGTGTGTGCGTGCGTGCGTGTGTGTGTGTGCGCGCGCGTGCGTGTGTGTGTGTGCGTGACTATGTATGCGTGTGCGCGTGTCTGTGTGCGCGCGTGTACGTGCGCGCGTGTACGCGTGTGCGTGCCTGCGTGTGTCCGTGGGTTGTGGCGTGGCGTGCGTGTGTGTATGCGACGTGAGAGACAGATCACACGTAGTACGCAACGTAAGTACGTGAGCTCACACGTCAACATGTTCTGTTTGCATCTATGACAAATACGACATACGCATATACGCTCTCCTATGACATGACAAATATTGGCGAGTCAACTTCGTTCCGCTTTACAGCTGAAATTCACTGCTTGCGTTCATAATAGCGCTCCTAAACTCCTATGATGCGCACAACACATACAATACATTTTGCCATAGGAAGAATCTACCTATGACAAATAGTTTCATAGGAGAGCGTATATATATGCGTATGTCATATTTGTCATAGATGCTAGCAGAACAGGCTGCATACTTACAGCTCGGTCGTGGCCAGAGGTATATCCTCGGGGAAGTGAGTGAGACTAGCGCGGCTGCATCTCACTACAGTACCAACACAGGAACAGCCTGCAGGACACGAAGACTCCGGTGCGCATGCGTTCTCCATGTTTCCTAAAACAGCAGACGAATGACTAGTACGCACCCACACTCCCCGCCGACACGCGTTAGAATTTAATTGAGTACATAAGGGTGATGAATAAATTGAAAATAACGAGAAAATGAGATCATGATAATAATATTGTATAATAATATTAAAATATATATTATATAATTACAATAACAAAAACAGCAACAACAATAATAATCATAATAATAATAATAATAATAATATGAATTAGTAATAGATGTATATTTATTAGATGATGTATGTAATTAATGAGAAGTAAAGATATACGAAATGACATCACGGGTATACGCTCTCATTTATTGAACCGAAAATAAGCCACGTATTCCTAATTATGCACATTAATTATCATTAATTATTATTATATAATTATGCGTAATGATGCTTACGGCTGCATGTCAGATTCTGCATAAAGATTTCCTTTAGCGGCATGTCCTTGAGCTCACGTGGGCTCTCGCATCGTGGATTTCCGGTCACTATGTGGCGCTGGCGTAGCCATTCGGGTAGCCAGCTCAGGTGACAGTTGCAGTTGAACGGGTTAAATAGCAGATTCCTGTTATAATAGAGTTAAACACTCACGCTAACTCTGTTGCAACACTATGCAGTAAGCTCTCTCTCTCTCTCTTATATAGTGCTCCACAACAGGAAAGAAAAACGATGCCTGTTGATTGACGTAGCCGTACCAGATGATTCTAACATCATGGTGAAGGAAAGAAACAAACTCACCAAGTACAAAGATCTGGAGATCGAAATTAGGAGGATGTGGAATACTAAGACGAGAATTGTACCAGTGGTGGTTAGAGCCCTTGGCTCTATAAAGAATGGTTTTGAGAAGAACCTTAAAGAACTCCCTGGCCACCACACTGCCCAAAAAGTGCAGAAAATTGCACTAGTGGGAACAGCACATATCCTGCGAAAATTTCTGAATTGAATCCCTATGTCCCAGGTTGAGACACGGTCAACCCAGAAGCCACCGGCTAATGCAGTGATCCACTTTGGAAATAATAATAATAGTAATAATAATACAGTCTTTCTTCATCAACGACCCGATACTGCTCATTAAGCATGATAGCGTCAGTGCACGCTTACCTGAAGCGACCTTGCTCTAGTACATTGCAGAGTCCGTTGTTTTCGCACGGATTGCCATAGCAAGCGTCAATAACATTCTCGCATTGATCGCCGTGGTATCCCGGCGTGCACTTGCACTCGTAGCTGTCGAGGCCTCTCCGGCGACAGGTGGCGTTGTTCTTACAGGGAAATGTCCAGCAGATGTCGCACTTGGCCATTACCGTGGCGTTCGTCGCATCGCCTGTCGCACGCGAATAGTTGATTAATAGAGCAAGAAGGCTGTGAGAAGAGGACGGCAAGAGAGCTTGGATGCCAGTCACTGCCACAAGGTTTATACTACGTTCCTTATAGTGATTACGTCACTGTAAATAGTAAAAGTAAAGAAAATATTTCCACTTTTTCACAAAATGTAAGTAATTCCGTTTACTTTTTATGGTTAAATTGCTGCATTATACTTTAGTCCAGGCATTTTATGATAAAAAAAAGGCTCAACCTAGAACTAATTGCAAAAGAAGGGTTTTCAACCGTTTTCTACTCAGGAACATGTTCTCTATAACATATCAAAAGTCTCTGAAAGTCTCTGTAGGGGAAGTTGCTTAAAAACGGGTTTTATTACAACCCCATTCAATTCGGCATGGAAACAAGGCTGGAATAAAAATAAACTAAAAAATGCGTATAAGGGAGTTAATTTAGCCCAAACAACGACAAACTCAGTCATTGTCTAAAGTATATTATCTGGTTTATCAAACGCCGTTGTTTTGTGGGTCTATTTAAATTTTTGTAAGATAAGTCCAATTCAAAATGAACTGGGAAAAAAGACATGTCACGAGATTACACGCAAAATATCCGTGAAGTAATTCGGTAAACTAGTAAACTAATTACTGGTTAATTTTTTTGTTTTATTCGTCTTCTAATATTTATCAAAGGGTATATACGCTAAATCATCCTAACAATTATGGGTCTAGCTCTGTATTTTTATCCGACACCACTTGTTCATTTTCTCTCTCTCTCTCTCTCTCTCTCTCTCTCTCACACACACACACAAACACACACTCACAAGACCGACACAAGGCTGGCGAGTGATACGTAATAGGATACGTTCTAAGAGATTCCGAGACGAGATTGAAGGAACGGCGCTGAAGAATTGGAGCGTCAATTATCGAATTGTTTAGCGAAGCCACCGCGCAGCTGCGAGATTTCTGCAGAGATGCGAGGTATAGCGCCGCCGGCAGTAAACAACAAACGGGAAAACATTCTTTGAAGATCTTAATCCTAGCAGACGGGAAATACGAAGACATAATCGCAATCATATTTCCGACGTCGCCATGCGTTGATTAAAGATTAATGACGAATATAATCATTTCCGACCGTCAACAGAGTCTCAGAGTAACCACACGCTTGTATGTACACACGCGCAGGCGTCCTTCTTCTCTAGTTACACTAACATTTTTTGCAGGTTCGGCAACTCTTTGAAGACTCCCGTCTTTTCAATCCGTCTGATGAGGTTGTCATTTAGTCGTCTATATTAACAGACAAATTAGGAACACCTTAGTATTTACGTGGCGTCGTTAGATACATGCGAACATAATTATTTTATAACAAATTTAGTACGCATCCAAGGAATGTCTAACAATAATTCATCGACGCCGACGCGATATTTGTAATCATATTCACGATCTCATCTTGAAAGCATTATATCTGTATCGCTATACAAATATGAACGGTATTTGAAACTGGTCTTACGTGAGTATAAAGCATTGCAAGGCTATCAAAGCGAGTCAGATCTCTACTGATCATTGATCATAGCGACGACACGACCACACATGTCGTCGGTACGGAACTGCAACGCCATCTATACTCACAGGTCCGTCGTGAACATTGGTATATCTTCTGGAACCGCGCGCAGTTTTCTGTTCGAGCAATCGACGATGGTTCCGTCGCAGACGCAAGATGGCGGACATTCCATGTCTATGAGGCACTGGTCGGCATTCTTTGTTCTGTACTCTTCCGAGCCTGTTGCCAAATTTCAAAAAATCAGTAAAGGAACCCTAAGAAAGCAATTTTTTAATTAATTTTTAACATTTCGATTTTGTTTTTAAAAAGAGTAGTTTTGTATTTGCAAGAAATACAATAGAAAGATAGAAGAAACTCTCAGGACACGGATTACCGAACGACATTCACATACCCTCTAACTGCTTTAATTACTATTTAAATTACGATAACAAAAAAATGCGATAGGCCAATGATAGTTTAATAAAGCAGACCGTCGTTTTTTCTCGTTTTTTTTATGTAGAACAAGCAGTATAGCATTCGTATTCATTGGCTCAATGCATCAAACTGTTTTTCCCCTACCCGGTTTCTCTCTCCCGCGCTCTCTCTCCTTTTATTTCTCCCTCTCTCTCTCTTTCTCTCCGTCTGTGTGTCTTTCTGGCGCTCTTTCTCTTTCTCTGCCCATTACTCTCCTCTCTATCCTTTTTCTTTTTATATCTCTCACTCCTCTCTCGCTATATCTCTAGCTCTTTCATTAACTCTCCTTATGTTTCACATCTCCGTCTCTATCTAGCTAGCTCTCTCTCTCTCTCTCTCTTTCTCTGTCTGTCTGCCTGTCTGTCTTTGGGATTTAACAACCCGACTGACGCGAGAGACCCGGTTAAACACTTGCTACCGGCGACGTGTTCTGTGACCTTATCTATTATACAGCCCCGGCCCTCACCCGCAGCAGCACACACTGCTGGCCTGCCGCACGCTCCGTCTCTCTCCCAACCGCATACAGCCGACGCAAGTGAAAAACCAGTATGGGTAACACTCCCCGTGTGATATATCGAGTCTTCTGATGCAAGATTTATGACATTCCCAGCATCGCCTGCGATGGAATCATCGCCTTTTTATCCGCTTCTGTCTCGTCGGGCGCATGACGACAGTGGCATTTAGTGCGCTGTTAAACTTATTTGCTGCCGCTTGTATTTCGCGTGCGGGGGGGGGGGAGAAGGGAAGAGGGAAGGGGAGAAAACAGGAGCTATTGGACGGAAGCATCAATAATCGCCGGCAGTGTTGAGAAATGCAGTAGTTGTTGTTGATGAGTCGATATCAGCAGCAGCGGATAAGTGCATCGTCGTATCGCGTTAGGAAGCCAATCTGCTTTTGTTGGCTCCCTCTCTACATCGCACTGCTTCGCAACGCGTGCAGATAAACACATTCCGACGATTGCACAGCCTGTGTGCCTGTCAGAACTGCCTCTCTGAAGTACAGAATCAATCTTTGCGTGCTGTGACCTGCGTAAAACATCTATCCGTCCATCTGTCGATGATTCTCTGGGTGTGCGTGAATGCATGTGTTCGCGTGGGAAGCACGTGTAGCGCTCGCCTTTGCGTTTGAATTCGAATTTTGACGAATTGACATAGAGTCCGAAAATAATAGATCGGGACATGATCAGGCGAAGGGAGTTAAATTGGCGTGTACTATAGCGTGCATTTGCGTATGTTAACGTGTGTTGGCGTGTGTTAACGCGTGTTGGCGTGTATTAACGTGTGTTAACGTGTGTTGGCGTGTCTTAACGTGTGTTAACGTGTGTTGGCGTGTATTAACGTGTGTTGGCGTGTATTAACGTGTGGTGGCGTGTATTAACGTATGCTGGCGTGTATTAACGTGTATTGGCGTGTATTAACGTGTGTTGGTGTGTATTAACGTGGGTTGGTGTGTGTTGGCGTGTGTTGGCGTGTATTAACGCGTGTTGGCGTGTATTAACGTATGTTGGCGTGTATTAACGTGTGTTGGCGTGTATTAACGTGTGCTGGCGTGTGTTAACGTGTGTTGGCGTGTATTAACGTGTGTTGGCGTGTATTAACGTGTGTTGGCGTGTGTTAACGTGTGTTGGCGTGTATTAACGTGTGTTGACGTGTGTTGGCCTATGTTACCGTGTGTTACCGTGCATTAACGTGTTGGCGTGTGTTAGCGTGTGTTAGCGTGTGTTAGCGTGTGTTAGCGTGTATTAGCTTGTATTAATGTGTGTTAGCGCGTTTTAACGTGTGCTAATATAACCTTTATGGTATTATTGACGTATTATTGACGTACTATTGACGTATGTTAACTTTGTGTTAGCATGTCCATGTTTCCTCACCTTTACACTTGAACTTGGAATCCTTCATCTGGCCGATACGTTTTCGCTGCATGCGGCGCGGACTCTCGCAGCGCGCCCCGCTCGTCTCTATCGGGTTGCTGTGCAGATACTCGCTCAACCAGCGCAAGTTGCAGTCACAGATGAACGGGTTGCGGGCGAGGTGGCTGCACGGCGAACGTAAACAACAACAACAACGTTATAACAAATAAACAAATATAACAACAACAACAACAATAATAATAATAATAATATTATAACAACAACAACAACAACTACTACTACTACTACTACTACTACTACTACCACTACTACTACTACTACTACTACTACTACTACTACTACTACTACTACTACTACTACTACTACTACTACTACTACTACTACCACTACTACTACTACTACTACTACTACTACTACTACTACTACGACGACGACGACGACGACGACGACGACGACGATAATAACGACGACGACGATAACGACGGCAATGACGAACGACGATGATAACGACGAAGACGACGACGATAACGACGGCAACCAAAATAACGTACGACAGCGGGCGCGTCTGCGCATGCGTATGCATCTTGCGTGCGTGCGAGTGCGTGCCCGTGCGGTTGTGCGTGTGCGAATGTGGTGTATATGTGCATGCGTGCCTGCACGTGTCTGTGTGTCCCTGTGTGTATTGAACATATATTTTGACAGTATGGGCCGAATAGCTGCAGGGAACGACGAGCAGAGATATATACGACTTCTAGACATCCGTGCCTATCAGGAGAACATAGAAAGAGCATATGTACATTCTACCTAGGGAACACATGAAGACTCTCTTATGTCCCCTTGCTGCCATGCTGAAAGCTAATGAGCGTGATAGACATATAACCCAGTCGTATGGCACACACCCACACACCCACACACACACACACACACACACACACACACACACACACAGCAAGCACACACACCACACACACACACACACACACACACACACACACACACGCCGCAAATACACACACACACACACACAAGCACACACACACACCACACACCACACACACGACACACACATACACACACGCGCGCGCGCGTGAGCGTTGCTCATCTAAGCTCCTCATATACACCACTCATATAGGGATAATGGGGCGACATTTGCGGGAGGGGTATAGAGATGCCGAAAAAAAGGCAATAAGTAGATAACGGACAAAAGGAAGAAAAGAGACAGAAGCGCAAAACTTACATCTAGCCACCCCATGTAAGTATTCAATTAAAGAGGCTCGAAGCAACTTTGGGCAAACGTCACTGATATGGGCGCTCTAGCGATGGAAATACTGAAGCTAGTAAAAACAACCACGCATCTTTCCGATGTATGTCTTCAGCAAAAAGCACCTGCCGAACGGGACAAAAATAGTACACGCGACGTTATTAGTGATCGGTAAACACCAAGCAAGCGCAACAGCGATCATAGTGCGGCTATAAAGGCACTCTCTGTTTTTACTGCGAATATTCGTGTATTCGGTTCCATGCCGCAGACTGCCTGTCTTTCACCCTCTGCCTGCGTTAAGTGTAGAAGGAGTGTCGCGAGGTATAGGCGTACTAGGTCTTACAAGAACCGCATTAAAGAACACGGTAAAGCGTGCAATAGATGCAGGTATAGCGTCTTACAGGAGAAGTGTGATGTGATGGTGTGTGCAAGGCTCAGTAGCATGCGCGGATAGCGTGATAGCAAACGTCACGGCTAAAATATGTGGTCGTAATAGTTTAATAGTCGTAAATTACAGCGTAACGGCCATCGCATTTGTAAAATCATGAGAACATCGCACTATAAACCCTGGTTTCTGGCGATGGTACGTGCGTGGTAGCTGCTACTGTATATAACAGCTATTAAGCCTTCCGCTGGACAATCGTAACGCGTTGTTAGTTCATAAATCTCATCTCGCGAGCTACGCGCGTGCGTGCATGCGCGTGCGTGCGTGCGTGCGTGCGTGCGTCGTGCGTGCGTGCCGTGCGTACCTACGTGCGTGCATACGTACGTGGGCGTGCGGCGTGCGTACGTGCCGTTGCTTACGTAGGCACGCACGGCATGCCCACCATTGTAGCGCGTGTATGGTACGTACATATTTGCGTCGGTGTGCGGTGCCGCGCGTGCGTACGTGCACCATGCGTTGCGTTTGTGGGCGCGTGCGTGCGTGCGCGTATGTGCATGAGTGCATAGCGTGCGTACGGGTGCGCGTGCGAGCGTGTATGCGATCGTTATTACGAGGTTGTTGCGTCGCGCGCTTGCGTGCGTGCGTAACGTGCATGTGTTTTCATTCGTTCGTTCGTTGACCTTCGTTCCGCGCGCGCGTGTGCGTGTGTGCATGCGTTCGGGAGCGCGTGCGTGCGTGTGTGCACTTGTCCGTGCGTGCGTGCGTGCGTGCGTGCGTGCGTTGCGGGCGTGCGTGCGTGCGTGCGTGTGTTGCATTCGTCCGTGTGTACATTCGCCCATCCGTGGATGCGTGCGTGTGTTCGTGCGTGCATGTGTTTTTATTCGTTCGTTCGTTCGTCCTTGGCGTTCCGCGCGCTCGCGTTCCATGCATATGTGCATGCGTTCGGCGCGCGCCGTGCGTGCGTGTGTGCATTCATCCGTGCGTGCGTGCGTGCGTGGCGTGGTGTGGCATTCGTCTGTCCGTACGTGCGTGCGTGCGTGCGTGCGTGCGTGCGTGGCGTCGTGCGTGCGTGCGTGCGTGCGTGCTGGTACTTGCCGCTGCAGCGGCATGCATGTAATACGTGACGATCGACGCGCTCGTTACGCGACGGCGCGCCATGTTTGGTGCGGACGATACCCGCCTGCCCGTTTACACGCCACACAGCTCTGTTTATTTTGACTGCTCTCCCGCGCCGTGCCCTACTCGGCCGTAGTTACATTCGATGTTTGATTTTATAGCGACCGGCGTGCGATGCAATTGAACATATCTGCCGTCTGTCGGCATGCGCGCGCTCTGCTGCAGGCCCTTCTGCCATCTTGGCTCTTTGCGTCGTCAGTGTGTGTGCTGGTCTCAGGCTACAAAGTAGCTGTCTTCCTGTGCGATGTAGAGTGGAGGAATGAGGGCGTGCATAGCTATGCTGGACGCGAGAGGAGGAGATGAGGCGGGGATTGGCGCACGGAGAAGC
>NW_014577200.1:363287-368287 GCF_000485595.1 Priapulus caudatus | reverse complement strand
AAACTAATGACTCAGGTTTCGCTATTACGACTGCTAGTGAAGCAGGACAGGCGGGTTTGGAGCATGCAGCAGATAGCAAGCTTCGAAATCCTTTCCAAAATGGTAACAGGTCGCTTATAGCGGGTAACAAGTAGCTATAGCGAGTGGCTGAGGGCACTCAGGATGTAGATTTAGCCTAAAATTCCTGAAAAGTCGGCACGAAATAGCCGAAACGAAATGGCCTGTAACAGAAAATAGTTCGAGGCGTAATGATGCCTAGGTAAACATGGAGGCGGCTAGCATTAGCGCTCCCACAATGCATCGCGAGCGCGACTTGACATTCGTATCAAAACAGCGCGGCGCTACGGAGGCAATCGCCACCAGTTAGCGAGTTGTTTACTTTAGTTTGCCGCGTGGACGAGTTTCCGTTGAAATTAACACTCGACGAAACAACGCGCCCAAAACTAATGTTCCCTAATCCGAGATTAGAGGTTCGGGTCTGCGTGCGGGCTGGCTTACTCGCCTAGCAACTAACTTCCGCATTGAGTTGTTCTAAGACGAGAACGCGAAGGTTACGCGCATGACGGTGTCTGTATATTTCTAATAGGCGGGTAGTTCGTGCATCACATCCATGCTGAAGCACACACTAGACGCGGGGTTTGATACACGTTCGCTGTGTCAGATATGCGCCGCCAGCCGTAGTGAGGTGCGAGAGTGACAGAGAGCGGAAGTTTGGGCGGTTAAAGATGGCGCAGCTATCGCGATCACACATGCGAACAATCGTCTTGGCAGTCAGTGAACGAGGGAGTTAACGATTTCAGAACGATCGAAAAGTTATATGATAAAACGCTCATAGGAAGTTTGAATTAGCATTAATTCTATGTCTAATCATCGTTTTTAGAACAGATTAAGTCAAACAGTTAGGGATGGGCCAAATCTTAAGACGGATCCTCGCTCTGACAGTGTCACAGGAGCCGTTCCATTACGATAGTACTGGTGCAGGACGCGCCTTCTCTGCCATGCGCACAGTACGGCAGCATGTTTGCTTCCCTATCCCCACTACTCTGTTGTTTCACTGGAGAGTCATTCTCCCCTAAGAATTCCTGCCCAGTTTGATTAATGTTTATGCTAGCGTCTGTCGCGCACGTTAAACTAACAGTAGCCACGCGCACTGCACACGTAACTCGTAAGGCGTATACGTGTGGAATCGCGGACGATGAAGGAGACTGCGTCTGTTTTCTCTGTACACAATAAAGCAAAGTCAACGCACACGCACGCGTCTCTCAAGGTATACTGCTCGAGAGAGAGCGAGAGACGGGGAGAGAGAGGCCGCGGGAGGGAGTTAGGGAGAGAAAAAGAATGGGCGCACGCAAGAAATAGAGAGAGGGTGAGAGCAAGGGGAGGGAACGAGAGAAGGAGATAGGGAAGAGGTGGGAGAGATGGGGGAGAAAGACGGGAGGAGGCGAGAGGGGAGAGAAACGAGGAGACTACGTGGAGCGCACACACGCGAGCTCGTTTTGTACTTTTCGATAGCTCAGCTGTTTTTGGTTTCGGCTGTGCAGCATGGCTGTTTTGCTAGGCTTCGTTGGCCGCGTTTGGCCACATGCGAGGCCGCTGCTGTTGCTGTTGCTGCTGCTGATGATGACGATGATGTCACTGTTGCTGCTGCTGCTGCTGCTGATGACGATGATAATGCTGCTGCTGATGATGATGATGACGATGATGACGATGATGATTATGGTGATGATGATGATGATATCCCTGCTACTGTTGCTTCTGCTGTTGTTGCTGCTGCTGCTACTGCTACTGCTGCTGCTGCTGCGGCTACTGCTGCTGCTGCTGTTGCTGCCGCCGCCGCTGCCGCTAATGCCGCCACCGCTGCCGCTACTGCCGCCGCTGCCGCTGCCGCTGCTGCCGCTGCTGCCGCCGCTGCTGCCGCCGCTGCTGCCGCTGCTGCTGCTGCTGCTTCTGTGTGTCCGTAAGTACGTGGCACCGACGCGTGCCATGGAGCTGAGTATCGTTATATTTTTCTATATAGTAGTACAATCTAGAATTACGGTTAAACCTTCGCACGTGCCCGCACACCCGCATGGACTATTTCGCAGCAAGAGGCCATAAATTCCTCTCCATCTACGTATATACACACACACACACACACACACACACACACACATACACACACGCGCGCGCGCGTGAGCGTGCTCATGCTAGCTCCTCATATACACACTCATATAAGGGATATGGGGGACATTTGCGGGAGGGGTTAGAGAGCGAAAAAAGGAATAAGTAGATAACGGACAAAAGGAAGAAAATGAGACAGGAAAAGGGAAAAACTTACATCTAGCCCACATGTAAGTATTCAACTTAAAGAGCTCGAAGCAACTTTGCAAACGTTCACGGATATGCCTTAGCGATGGCGAAATACTGAACTAGTAAAAACCAACGCATCTTTTCCGATGTATGTCTTCATGCAAAAAGCACTGCGACGGGACAAAAATATACACGCAGTTATAGTGATCGGTAAACACCAAGCACGCAACACTCGATCATATCGGTATTAAAGCGCTCTCTGTTTTACTGCGAATATTCGTGTATTTGGTTTCCATGACGCAGACTCCTGTCTTTCACCCTCTGCTGCGTAAGTGTAGAAGGAGTGCCGAGGTATAGCGTACTAGGTCTTACAAGAACCGCATTATAGAACACGGTAAAGCGTGCAATAGATGCAGGTATAGCGTCTTACAGGAGAAGTGTGATGTGATGGTGTGTGCAAGGTGCTAGTAGCATGCGCGGATAGCGTGATAGCAAACGTCACGGATAAAATATGTGGTCGTAAATAGTTTAATAGTCGTAAATTACAGCGTAACGGCCATCGCATTTGTAAAATCATGAGAACATCGGACTATAAACCCTGGTTTCTGGCGATGGTACGTGCGTGGTAGCTGCTACTGTATATAACAGCTATTAAGCCTTCCGCTGGACAATCGTAACGCGTTGTTAGTTCATAAATCTCATCTCGCGAGCTACGGCGTGCGTGCATGCGTGCGTGCGTGCGTGCGTGCGTGCGTGCGTGCGTGCGTACCTACGTGCGTGCATACGTACGTGCGTGCGTGCGTGCGTACGTGCGTTGCTTACGTAGGCACGCACGCATGCACCATTGTACGCGTGTATGTACGTACATATTTGCGTCGGTGTGCGTGCGCGCGTGCGTACGTGCACGAATGCGTTCGTTTGTGGGCGCGTGCGTGCGTGCGTATGTGCATGAGTGCATACGTGCGTACGGGTGCGCGTGCGAGCGTGTATGCGATCGTTATTACGAGGTGTGTGCGATCGCGTGTGCGTGCGTGCGTACGTGCATGTGTTTTCATTCGTTCGTTCGTTCGACCTTGCGTTCCCGCGCGCGCGTGTGCGTGTGTGCATGCGTTCGGGAGCGCGTGCGTGCGTGTGTGCACTTGTCCGTGCGTGCGTGCGTGCGTGCGTGCGTGCGTGCGTGTGTGCATTCGTCCGTGTGTACATTCGCCCATCCGTGGATGCGTGCGTGTGTTCGTGCGTGCATGTGTTTTTATTCGTTCGTTCGTTCGTCCTTGCGTTCCCGCGCTCGCGTTCCATGCATATGTGCATGCGTTCGGGCGCGCGTGCGTGCGTGTGTGCATTCATCCGTGCGTGCGTGCGTGCGTGCGTGTGTGCATTCGTCTGTCCGTACGTGCGTGCGTGCGTGCGTGCGTGCGTGCGTTCGTGCGTGCGTGCGTGCGTGCGTGCTGGTACTTGCCGCTGCAGCGGCATGCATGTATACGTGACGATCGACGCGCTCGTTACGCGACGGCGCGGCCATGTTTGGTCGGACGATACCCGCCTGCCCGTTTACACGCCACACAGCTCTGTTTATTTTGACTGCTCTCCCGCGCCGTGCCCTACTCGGCCGTAGTTACATTCGATGTTTGATTTATACGACCGGCGTGCGATGCAATTGAACATATCTGCCGTCTGTCGGCATGCGCGCGCTCTGCTGCAGGCACTTCTGCCATCTTTGGCTCTTTGCGTCGTCAGTGTGTGTGCTGGTCTCAGGCTACAAAGTAGCTGTCTTCCTGTCGATGTAGAGTGGAGGAATGAGGGCGTGCATAGCTATGCTGGACGCGAGGAGGAGATGAGGCGGGGATTGCGGCACGGAGAAGCCGTAAAGACATTCAGCAGTCAAACAGCAGAGGACAATAACGCTGTAAAACAGACAAATATGCATGCACTCACACCCGCTGCCATGCAGGCACACACGCGCGTAGATACCCGAACCCACGCACGCGCGCACGCACGCACGCACGCACACACACACATACACGCGCGTACGCACACACACATACACGCGCGTACGCACACACACATATACACACACACATACACGCGCGCGCACGCACGCACACACACACGCGCGCGCGCGAGTTTTTTGTTCCGTCTCTTCATTGTTGAACGTTGATTTAATTTAACGAAATTAATTTCAATGATGAGTCATCATATCAATCAGGATATATTTTTTGTGAGTTATGCATCGATTTCGTCTGTGCTAATTATTGGGTCGATTACTCTTCAGCCTCCATCGCCAGTAATTATAATGCCAGCTGCTTCGAAAGACCATGCGGGCAATAGAGAGAATCGAAACAGAGTAGAGAGATAGACAGATAGATAGATAGATAGATAGATAGATAGATAGATAGATAGATAGATAGATAGATAGATAGATAGATAGATAAATAGATATATAAATAGATAGATAGATAGATAGATAGATAGATAGATAGATATAGATAGATAGATAGATAGATAGATAGATAGATAGATAGATAGATAGATAGATAGATAGATAGATAGATAGATAGATAGATAGATAGATAGATAGATAGATAGATAGATAGATAGATAGATAGATAGATAGATAGATAGATAATAGATAGATAGATAGATAGATAGATAGATAGATAGATAGATAGATAGATAGATAGATAGATAGATAGATAGATAGATAGATATAGATA
>NW_014577200.1:351978-357686 GCF_000485595.1 Priapulus caudatus | reverse complement strand
CAAACTCGAGTGCTATATATATATGTGTAGAGAGAGAGATATATATATATTATATTATATTATATATATATATATATATATATATATATATATATATGTCGTAGCTGCAATGACGAAGTTGAAGAGATCGTGTGTAGAGAGAGCACGATATGGAATTGTTATAATTACACAGTACTATATCGGTGGTTTTACGCTGTGCAGCTCTGACTTACAGTAGTTGTAGCGACGTGAGTCCGTCAAACACGCCCTGCGGAAGCTCTGTTATCTTATTCCCGTAGAGGACGCTGTTGAAAATAGAAGATTGCGGTTTGTAAACATGCCACGGTCGTGCCGGATACATGCTCTCGGTGGGGCATAGAAGTGAGTTAATTAACATGTGGGTTGGACGGTTTGCCCTGCATGTAGCCATGCCTGTGTTCGTCACAACTATAGTTAGGAATGGGTCAGTGATCTCGAATAGCAACTGCAGATGCGTGGTGCGGCTTCGATGAATTTAAATTGAAAGAAAGAACATTAATAGAATCGTTGCCCTTTTGATATCAATTGTAAAACGGAAGTGCGTCTTGTTGGACGTATATGGTACATGTATGAAGTATTAATGAAAACATTTAATCTGGTATGCAGCTCAGAAACCTTCAGGTTGTTATGTTCTAAAATCTAATCATACAGTCGAGGAACTGGAAATACAACTAGCATGAATTAATGTCCTCTCTCGGCAAGACACACATATTCCGTCATAGCTAGTCCACACTATATCTATTTTCTGAATACATCGTAAAAGATGACAAATGTGGAATGTTTTTTGTCTACGTGTGTATATGCTCCGTATTGGATGTATTTCAGCACATATGCTAAAGGAAGCCAAGATGAGCTGTTGAAAAACTGACGCTTGTTTCGTTTAGCTATCTTTCTTGCGCGCCACATGTTGTTTTAGACAAATTAGTTTATTGTTATTCGAAAGCATATAAAAGCTAATTGCCATATTGCCTGTCAATGTTTTTAAGCCGTTGCCACAACTGAGAAATTTAAACGAAAATAGATAGGATTAATCTTAGAATCCGAAGCGGAATCTTCGGGGGAAAAGCGCAAAATCCTCGCATTTCGAACACTTATTTCGAGCTGATGTTGACAAAGACATGTCTGAAAACAAACAAGGATGCACATCATGCTAAAGCTTTAAACCCTTTATACACATACTCACAGCGAGTTAAGGTTTTTCAGTCCAAAAAATGCGTCCGGAGCCAAACCTGTTATCTGATTGTTGCTTAGGTCGCTGTGAAAATAACAAAGAAAGAAGATGTTCAGAGCTTTCGCTGTGCGCGGAAAAGGTCGAGTGTTAGCGTTCTATCCATTTACCAGGCCCGGATAAAATATTTTATTGTACAAATCATTCCTTGAAATTCTCGCATTTAGCGAGGACACCCGCACAAACATTTACATTCATAATACATAACAAAATGACAATTGTGACACATGTGACAATTGCGACATACCGGTACAACTGCGACGATATTTTACACTAGACTCGTATTACTGGCTTTATTCTAGACATCAATAGCTTATATTAATGACAATCTTATGCATTCGATACTTACATTCGACGCAACCTCTTGAATTCGGCGAACGACTTCGGGGGAATCGATGTAATCATGTTTTGTTCGAGCCGCCTAATGAATGGAAACAAACAGCAATGATGATTGCTGATCTACCCGCGCTAAAATTTCACTTAAACCATCATATTTTATTATAAATTTTTTGTTGCTTGTGTGCGTGCGTACGTCTGTGCCGGAATGTGCGTGTACGCGTGCGCGTGCGTCTGCGTTAGTGCGTGTGTGCCGTTGCGCGTGGGTGCCTTTGTGCGTGCATATAATATAATATACAATATAAGGGCATAATTATAAGGGCATAATTATAAGGGCACGCTTCTGTTCAATCCATCATGAAGTCCCCTATGATTCACCACGATAGCTTTAGATAATAATTGAATCATATATCGTCTAGCGTTTATGGAAAATGGCATTTGCGTATTTAGTAATACTGCGAGGTAAGCTAATTTCGATATTGCAACGGCGTTCGTACGGCAAAAATACTCGTACGCCGTTTTTCTAAAGGTTAAAACACTCCACGAATAATTGCAGACGTGGCCAAATATAAATCGTTTCGGAAAAACAAGCGAAAGTTCGGAGAGAGATAATTGATGGAGCAGCTACGATGGTGACGTTCCCTGACAGGTTTGATGCAAGAAGAATAACGTCAGGAGATTTCTTGCCGATAGCCAAAAATCTGTTTCTTCTACAATTCAGATACGCTATAGCCAAACTCGAGTGCTATATATATATGTGTAGAGAGAGAGATATATATATATTATATTATATTATATATATATATATATATATATATATATATATTATCAGTATGCATATGTGCGTGCGGGACGTGTGTGCGTTGGTGCATCGTGCGTGCGTGTTTCCGTGCGTGCATGCGTGCGTACTAGCACGGCCTGCCTCCTTGCGCCCTTGGCCTGCCCGCCCCGCCCTCCTGCTGCCTGCCTGCCTGCCTACCTGCCTGCCTGCGCTGCCTGGCCTGCCTGCCTCCTGTCTCCTGCCCTTTCCCTGCCCTGCCTGCCTGCCTGCCCGCCCGTCCGCCCAACCGCCAGCCCGCCCGCCTGCCTGCCTGCCTGCCTGCCTGCCTGCCTGCGTTCCTGCCTGCCTGCCTGCCTGCCTGCCTGCCTGTCTGTCTGGTCGCCTGCTTGCCTGCCTTCCACTCTTCCCGCTTTCCTGCCTGCCTGCCTGTCTGACTGCCTGCCTGCGCGGTGCGCATGCCAGCATGTGTGTGTGCGCACGTGTGTGTGGTACTTCTCGCTTTCAGCAGCACGTGTTTAGTGGCTAATTGGCTTTAGTCACTGCAGTAAACGTTACGCCATGAATCACGGTCTACAAACTGCCGTACCCCCGCTTATTCCCCGTGGTGCAATGTATTCTGAGAAACGACCATACAGACACTAGATCAGAGAGTGATTGCAAATGGGTTGGCGCGTGCATGCACGCGTGCGTGCATGCTAGCGTGTGTGAGAGAGAAAGATAACCAAGACAGACTGGCAAGGACAAGAGGCGGGAAGAGGAAGAGAGAGAGCGTCCGGGAGAGAGAAGTACCGAGAGAGCCAAGAGACAGGGGGAGAGTGCGGGAGAGATAGTCAGAGGGAAAGTAGTCGCGGCCAAGCAAGAGAACGTGAACGAAATAGACACAAAATAATGAACAATTAAGCTACACACGAACGTCGTTCAATATTTCTGCAGTTAAAACTCCGCCATTACGTCGACAGTTGTCAATAACGTCCGATAGATGACGCCATTATCGATCACCTCCTTCTCCCCACGCCCAGCCATCCCTCCGCCGATGTCTCACACGCGTGCACTCACACTTCCATCGTTTCCTCGGGGATATTATCGGGGATGGCAGTGAGGCCGCGGTCACGGCAGTCGACGATGCCCTCGGCGCACATGCATTTAGCGGGACACATCACCTCTAGCATACAGTCCATGTTACGAAGCTCCTCAACGCCTGTGAACACACAGAAGGACGATTATATATTATACATATATATATATATAATAACATGAAGATACATGACATGTCAACATAGACTCACATCGTCTGTAGACGTCGCAGAGGTGTAAAGGTTTCATTCGCCAGCGACTTAAGAGAGGAGAGGCCGGTTTTCTGACGCGGTAATCTTCGCGGCGGTGAGCATCAAGCCCACGCCACCGATATCAGTGTATAGCCCGTGTGTCGGACACCAACATAGGCTTATCCATATTCCAGAGAGTGAGAGATCTAGAGACACAGAAAGAGAGAGAGGGGAACAGCGAATAACAGCGACAAGATAGATATCTTATATTCTTTACCTTTCAATTGATCGGCACCACGAATGAACTAAATTCCCACAGAAATCAGTCGGGTTAGGTTACCAATATCCTTTTATATTCGGTGGAAATCAATTTACAATAAACTACGTGCTGCAGCGACAACATAACGGTACCATGTATACATCCCCTCGCTTGATATGCACACAATAAAGCTTGTGTTACCAGCTACCTCTACAGAACGGCCCCCTGTCCATAAAGGCCACTTTTGTCGTTTCCCTCGAGTGGCTGCTATAGAGGGAAATCACCTCCATAGAACAGCCAACTGCCCATAAATGCCACTATTGACGTTCCCCCTCGAGTGGTCGTTATATAGAGGTTCGTCTGCGTGTGATATCTCTATGACAACTGACGTCGCTCACCGTTACACTTGAAGTCGGACTCCTTCAGAGCGGCCACTTCCACGTTTCTCAGGTGCCGCGGGGAGGCGCACTTAGTGAAGAGAGCGAGTCGCGGGTTGATGCGCAACCACTTTGCCAGCCAGGCGAGATGACAGTCGCACTCCAGAGCGTTGTCAGCTATCCGCCTGCAAGCGTAAAACACGGGGTCGTAGTACCTACTAGAGTCCGCGAAGAGGCGCGGGCGAGGCTCGCGGGCGCGTTGTCATGAAAGAATTATCATGTAAAGATAAAAAGATAAATTGTCATTAAAAGTCTCATCATCATTTTTTTTCTTTTAGACTGCTGACAGAAACATCGTAAAGTTACGAGAATGAAAAATCATAGCAAATTTCTTCATAGCTTTACGAAATCTGCTAATGGTCCAGAAGAAAAGATTAATGTTAAGACTAAATTTCTTCCTGGCAACGGGCCCCGGGAATTCTCTACAACGCTTCCCCTCGACCGCATCTCACAAACATTGCAGTGAAGGAGGTCTGGTAGAGTCCCATGAATGACGCGTTAAAGTTCTCCGCGTAGAGTTCTACGGTTCTTGTTCTAGTTCTAGGGTTCTACGCGTAGAGTATCTTCTAACGTCATATCGCTGCTCGGTCGCGTTTTACAACCATTTTAGACATGTAACATGACAAAATGTAGACACGGTGCGGTAAATTAGACAAGAGTGTCATAAAAAAAAGTGTAGACGCGGTGAAAATTTGGCGATGGTGGCGATCGAAACATCGCAGACACGCGGTGTAGATTGGACAACGGCGTATTCGAACGAAATATAGACTCTGTATGTGAACATTGTAGGGTGACAAGGGATATAACGAAAATGCTGTGATTATCTAACTGTCTACTGCACCAACGTCAACGGCAGCTCTAACACGGTGAATAACATTCTCTTTTCGTTATTCATACGTTTCCGTCTGAGCGCGCTGAAAAAGCCCCCCCTAGTTGTGATGTGCGCCCGCAGAGACGAGGAAGAAGATGAACACTCAGGCTGCGGTTCTTACCAGCCATTTTATTTTCTACGCATATGGCCAAGCTCTACTCACGTAGACATGGTAACGCGTGATGGTAACGCGTGATGTGGCGTAATGGTAGACTTTGCAAGCACTTATAATAAATCGTCCGAAAAACTGCGCGGGAAAAGCAATACGATAATTCTAAACTAGCAGACGTGAGTGTGTGTGTGTGTGTGTGTGTGTGTGTGTGTGTGTGTGTGTGTGTGTGTGTGTGTGTAGGTCTACGTGCGTGCGCGTGCGTGTGTTTGTGTGAGAGGGTGTGTGTGTGTGTGTGTATGTGTGCGTGCGTGCGCGTGCGTGTGTTTGTGTGAGAGGGTGTGTGTGTGTGTGTGTATGTGTGCGTGCGTGCGCGTGCGTGTGTTTGTGTGAGAGGGTGTGTG
>NW_014577200.1:349224-351326 GCF_000485595.1 Priapulus caudatus | reverse complement strand
ATCGAGCTGGGGTAACGTGTGGTGCACTGCCTTAACAATACGATACCACAAGGCAAGACATGGTACAGAGAGAGAGAGAGAGAGAGCGCGAGAGGGGAGAAAGCGAGAGAGGGAGAGAGAGATAGAGACAGAGAGAGAGAGAGAGAGAGAGCGAGAGGGGAGAAAGCGAGAGAGGGAGAGAGAGATAGAGACAGAGAGAGAGAGAGAGAGCGAGAGGGGAGAAAGCGAGAGAGGAAGAGATAGATAGAGAGATATAGAGAGAGGCAGAGAGATGAAAATACGTAGAGGGAGAGAGGAGAGCGAGAAGGAGAGGGTCAGTGGTTTACAGTTTCTTTGATTCGTCCACGGGCTCTCCGTGATATTTAATTATTTAATTTTAAATTTTGATTGTAAAAGCGCACGGACCGCGGTTCAGACTCACAGATTCTTCAGGCGGGGTATTCCTCGCAGGGTCTTCTTTCCAACGATCTGCAGTCGGTTATAACTTATGTCTCTGAAAGAAAGAAGATGAGAGTTTATATGTTGTGTATACATCACACGGTATAAAATCATACGATATATGAGCGCTTTCACTGATAATTCTTCACCAAGCGCCTACCGTAAAAAGAGCCTAGATGAAAGAGAGGATAAGAAGAGGGGGAGGCGCGAGAAGAGAGGGAGAGAGAGAGAAGATAAAGCGAACGAGGGAGAAGGGAATGGTAGGATAGAGAGAAAAGAGAATGGGCGATAGAGAGAAAAGAGAGAGAGTGAGAGAGAGAAAATAAAAATAAAGGGATATATATAGAGAGAGAGAGAGCAAGAAAAAAAACGAAGAGGGGGGAGAATTTCACTGTAATTTGTAAACGTTGAGATGCGCGATCAAACAAAACCTACACGCGCGTCGGAGCGCAACCCTGGGTTAAGTGACACCCTTTGTGAGACGACGAAATTCCTTCGCCACTACATTGCCTCAACAAATCTTTCTCAAAGATCCCGGGTCGATTGCTCCTAGTTCCTAAGACGTGTGTCGTGCACGCTGCGTGTGTCTGTATTCGTAGATAAGGTCTCCCGTTGGCTACGAACGTTAACACTGCGTGCACGCACACACGCACGCACGCACGCACGCACGCACACACGCACGCACTCACGCACGCACGCACGCACGCACGAATGCTGCACCTGGGCCGAGACGCTCTCCTTGGCAAAACGCTAGAGTATTGTGGGCGACGAGCTGCCAGGTTTGTTTACGAGAAACAACGGTGACAACACCTATAGTTACGGGGAGAAGGAGAGAAGAAGCAGTGGCGTAGTTTGGGGGGTAAAAAGGGCCATGATCCCCCTGTTAATCCGAAAGTAAAAATAAAATGAAAAATAAGAATTGTTGTACTAAAAAGAGAATTGTCGTAGTCAGAATGAAGGCTGTACATGACGTAATTGTATTCAAACGTGCCTCAAATACCATCTCCTGCGATCTACATTTTCACCTCATCCTTGGAATCCTGGATCCGCCACTGAACAGTTACATATCTTGGGAGCAGAGAACAACGAACAAAAATGTCGCCTCTTTGCATGGCGCCCAAAACAAAGATTGCAGAGCCGAGAGGTGGGGGAGCGTATAGGGTGTGGAGGCGGAGGAACCATTAAAATATTAAGTCATCCACTATTTTGCGCAGTTCGCTGTTTTATGGCCCCTGTTAAAAAATCCTGGCTACGCCACTGAGAAGAAGCATAGCAGAGGAGGCTTGGGACGGAAACGCGGGGATCGGCTGTCGTGTAGACATAGTAGACATTGTCGCGTGGATCAGTGATGACAACAGATAGAATAACGTTTAATAACATTTAATGACAGGGTATGCAGTGAGTAACTCAAGTAATACCTGCATGCATCAACGCACTCGTGGAGTATACGTGTATATATATATATATATATATATATATATATATCGTACCAGTTTGTTGAAGTTGACAATGCATGCATGACATGCAGGCACGGGATGAAAAGAAATTACTTACAGAATTTCCATGTCTTTCATATTTCGCAGGGCACTGTCGTCTATGCATCGCAGTTGATTATTGTCCATTTGTCTACAGAAAAAAATGGCAGCCTAATCAACTCGTTCGCC
>NW_014577200.1:344047-349128 GCF_000485595.1 Priapulus caudatus | reverse complement strand
CAACGAGAGTAGGAAAGAAATGCGAGAAGACCGTACGGTTGCAGAGCTTCGCATCATAATCACGCTGCTAACGTCTTTATATGCACGCCGCACGCGTTCCTAACTTAACAGCTGTGCGTGCCTGTAACGCACACACGCACACACGCACGCACACACAACACACACACACCCGCACACACGACATACACGCAGTCCACTACACACACACACACCGACGCACTCACACACACACACACCACCACACACTCCAACACACACCAGACACACACACACACCACCCACACACACAGCCTTCGCCGCGGGCACGCGCCGAGCGACACGCACACGGCACACACGCAGACACACACACACACGCGACACACACACACACACACACACACACACACACCCACACACACACACGCACGCACGCACGCACGCACGCACGCACGCACGCACGCACGCACACACACACACACCATCGGTAGCATACGCAGCCGGGAGTGTGCGAACGCGTATACAGGTGGTGGAAGTATGTGACGCGATTTTAACTACGGATAGGTACGAGTAATCCCCTCCCTGCGTACAATATGTCCGGAGAGGTTAGATCTTATTGCTAGACTATGGCCGGGTCGTAAGTCGCGTGTTACTGGCATTGTACGTGGTGGGATAGGTCGAATTATAGCGAGAGAAAAATCTCTCGCAAACATCAGTAATCTTTCTTCATCGTTCTAATGCGTTAATCCTTAAAGCTTCTTTCAGGAAATACTGCGAGAATAAAGAAGTACACGATAGGTAAGTTATTACGTACGCGCGCGCATGTGCGTGTGTGTGTGCGTGTGTGTGTGTTATGTATGTGTGTGTACGTGTGTGTGTGTCTGTGTGTCTGGGTGTGTTGATTATTTAATGATGTAAAAAAGGGGGTTCAACAGATAATGAAGTACTAAGAGAAGAAGATAAAGAAAAAGTAGGAGCAAAGAAGAAAAAGAAGAAGAAGAAGATAATGGTAATGATGAAGAAAAAGAAGAAGAAGAGAGAAGACGACGAAGAAAAAAAAGGAGATAATAATGAAGAAGATGGTGATGATTATGAAGAAGAAGAGGATGATGAAGAAGAAGAAGAAGAAGAAGAAGAAGAAGAAGAAAAAGAAGAATACGAAGAAGAAGAAGAAGAAGAAGAAGAAGAAGACGAAAGGGAAGAAGTCAGCACAACCACCTACGCGTATACAGAAATAGTTCGCCGCGTAATCATGACATCTCATCTCATTAAATCTCATGCGCCGACGCCCGCCCGCGCATGCGCTATCTCGTGCACGTAGATTATTAGTACAAGTATTCGTAGACTTACGTGTGCATGCACACACGCAGAGGTGTATAGAGGAATGTTTCATGCAGCCATAGCTAGCTCATTGCAATGCTGTGCACGACGTCGCAACAGCGCTGAGGTATTTCGTGTCTGGTGAGATGTCGTCAGTGATTAGTCGTTTATTTTACTTAAAATATGCGATTTACCACATGAGGTGGGGGCGGGCGGTCGCGGAGGTGTGTGTGCTAAGACATTGTCTGTGATAGGCACTGCTGTTGGTGTTGATGTTGCTGCTGTTGTTGATGCTGCTACTGCTGCTGCTGTTGTTGTTATTGTTGTTGTTGTTGGTGGCGCTGCTGCTGCTGTTGCTGCTACTACTGCTACTGCTGCCGCTGCTGCTGCTGCTGCTATGGCTGCTGTTGCTACTGCTGCTGCTGCTGCTGCTGGTGGTGGTGGTGGTGGTGGTACTATTGCTACATAATCACGCGTGAACGGATTTTTTAACATGTAGATTAAGCGGCAAACGATTCAGCATGTGGCCCTGACATCGATAAATAATGACCGACCAGAGCCGCGCGATGCCGCGACCTTGAAAGCCAAGTCCGCGCAGCTCAAATTTATGCTCGCCGTTCGATCATCATCGCGCATGCGCAGAAACCGCGCAATTACGAAAAAGCGTCGAGAATCATGGCACATGCGCAAAGCCGCGGAGACTTTGCTACACAGACGCGCAATCTATTGCAATATTCGCGTGATACATTGACTTCCAATTACTATTGTCAATAACAGAAATACCAGCCAAAGTTCGCTATACCGCGTTCGTCTAGCCTAATACAAGCTCTTGTCATGTAATGTTAATCTACGGGTGTAAATATATAACGTCATTATATACACCGATAATCGCATGACACACCGCCGCCAGACAAACACAACACTCCCTGTAACTAACCGGTGTTTACACACTCACTAATAGAAAACGATGTGGTTTATTGTACTAATAGATGTGTGTGTGTGTGTGTGTGTGTGTGTGTGCGTGCGTGCGTGCGTGCGTGCGTGCGTGCGTGCGTGCGTATGCGTGTGTGTGTGTGTGCGTGCGTGCGTGCGTGCGTGCGTGCGTGCGTGCGTGCGTACGTGACGTTGTATGTATGTAAGTGATCGTATGTATGTATGTATGTATTATTATGTATGTCTGTATCGCTATGTATGTATGATTATGTATGTACTCGTATGTATCGTATGTAACTGTACTGTCTCGTATGCTACTGTATGTACCTGTATGTATCTATGTCATGTACCGCTATGTCACTGTATGTAGTCCGATGTTACTGTATGTCCCATTAAGTAGCGCTAAGCTAACGTCAAGTAATCGTATGCTATGCTATGTATCGCCTATGCCTAATTCGTATGTAGTGCTATGTAATGTATGTATGTATGTATTATGTATGTATGTATGTAGTTATGTATTGTCGGTATGTATCGTATTGTATGGTATGTATTGGTATGTATGTAATTGTATGTATGTAGCTGTATGTGATGTATGTATGTATGTAGTCAGTATGGTCTGTATGTATGTATGGTATGTATTGTATGTATGTATGTATGTATGTTATGTATGGTGATGTATTTATGTTATGTAATGTATGTATGTATGCTAATGTATTATGTATAGTATGTATGTATGTATGTATGTATGTATGATATGTATGTATGTATGTATGTATGCTATGTATGTATCGTATGGTATGTATGTTGTATGTATGTATGTATGTATTATGGTATGTATGTATGTATGATAATCGTATGTACTGTACTGTAGTATGTATTATGCCCTTATGTATGTACTGTACTGTATGTATGTATTATGTATGATATGTAAGTGTATGTTATTGTATGTACTGTATGTATTTATGTATGTATGTATGTATGTATGTATGTACTTATGTATACATGTATGTATGTATTGTATGTATGTATGTATGTAGTGCTATGTATGTGATGTATTATGTATGTATGTATGTATGCTATTGTATGGTATGTATGTATGTATGGTAATGTATGATATGTAATGTATTATGTACTGTATGTATGTATGTAGTATGTATGTATGTATGTAGTATGTAAGTGTATGTATTAATGTTATGTATGTATGTATGTATGTATGTATGTATGTATGTATGGTATGTATGTAATTATGTATGTATGATTGGTAATGTATGTAATTGTATGGTATGTATGTATGTATGTATCGTATGTATGCTAGTATGTCTGTATAGGTATGTAATTATGGATGTATGTATGTAAGTGTAGTGTATGTATGTATGTATGGTATGTATGGTATGTATGTATTGTATGTATGTATGGTATTGTTATGTATGTTTGATGGTATGTATGTATGTATGTATGTATGTATTAGTGGTATGTATTATGTATGTATGTAATGTATGTATGTATGTATGTATGTATGTAATGTATGTATGTCATGTATGTAGTATGTATGTATGTATGTATTGTATGTATGCTAATGTATGTATGTATGTATGTATGTATGTATGTATGTATGTATGTATGTATGTATGTATGTATGTATGTATGTATGTATGTATGTATGTATGTATGTATGTATGTATGTATGTATGTATGTATGTATGTATGTATGCATGCAGACATGTGTAAGCCTCTCTAACGCTGTGACGACACACTGAGTGACGCCTGACGCTCCATTCAGGCGAATGATGAGCTGAAGGATTACCGCTGCTCTACGCTGAGAGAGATGGAGAGAGAGATTTACCCTCGAGCCTTTATCCACAGAAATGAAGCTGCTGAGAGGAAGGTTTAGTGAGAAGGCTGTGGGATGGGAAGGCAATGGAGAGCAAGGGAAGACAGATGATAGTATGAGAGAGAGAGAGAGAGAAAGAAGGAGGGGAAGAGGAGAGAGAGAGTAAGAGAAATTGAGAGAAGAAAGAGGATGATAATGATGAGGAGGAGGAAGAGGAGGAGGGGGAGGGAAGAGCGGGAGGAGGAGGAAGAGAAGGAGGAGGAGGAGGATGAGGAGGAGAGGAGCGAGAGAGACAGAGAGAGAAGTAAAAGGGAAAACAAGGTGTCAGCACTTAATTTAGCCGTCCGGTCATTATACCGACCTTCTCTCTCTTGTGCCCTTGTATTAATCACCATCTATCCATCTATACGCGTCTAGATAGGCCTATCCCTCCTTCCCACCTCTCTCTCCCCTACCCTCTCTCTCCCGCTCTTTCTCTTTCTCTCTCTCCCTCTGTCTTTCTCTTCCTCTTTCTGTCCTTACGTGTTTGTCCTATTTTCTTTCTACTCATAAATCTATCTTTATTCGCGCTATACATCTCCATCTCCATTGCCTTTGATGTATTTAATAGTTGGTTTCTATTCCGCCTCACATCTCTGCGCTCAGACTGCACGGGTAGCGCGCTCTCGTATCTTACTGCGGAATCTATAAATGCCATTACCACGCGCGAGTTCCTGCAATCCCAATCTCTTTATCTGCCCTCCTTTCTCTCGCTCAGTTCTCTCTCTCTCTCTCTCTTTCTTTCTTTCTCTCTCTCTCTCTCTCTCTCTCTCTCTCTCTTTCTCTCTCTCTCTCTCTCTCTTTCTTTCTCTCTCTCTCTCTCTCTCTCTCTTTCTCTCTTTCTCTCTCTCTCTCTCTCTCTTTCTTTCTCTCTCTCTCTCTCTCTCTCTCTCTCTCTCTCTCTCTCTCTCTCTTTCTTTATCTCTTTCTCTCTCTCTCTCTCTCTCTCTCTCTCTCTCTCTCTCTCTCTCTCTTTCTCTTT
>NW_014577200.1:339821-342040 GCF_000485595.1 Priapulus caudatus | reverse complement strand
TTATCTCAACACGCGGGCACGCACCGACCGCACGCTAAGCCCATCACACACAGTTATACTGCCTGTTCCACTCACCACCACCACAGCACACGTCAGCCACACACACACACACCACACACACACACACACCCACGGCGACAACGCGCGCAAGATATATGATGGAGCGAGAAGAGAGAGCTCACTGCCGCACACTCCCCGCGCACCAACGCAAAGACAGAAAGATCGCGATATATCATGATGAACTTTTTTTTTTAGGGTTACGGGTTAGGTTTAGGTTCAGGTTTTTGGGGTTTAGGTTAGCGCTTAGGGTTAGGGCTTAGGGTTTTTTTTTTTTTTAAGTGCCTAGTAGTCATATCCTAAGTGCCTAGTAGTCATATCATATCGCATCTAACTGCCGGGTGCCGCGCACACACACACACACATGCGTACGCATGCACACACGCGTACATCCGGAGGGAAAAGGCCCATCCTGCTAATATCGCCACTAAGTGCACGTCACGCATGTATAGTTTGTATAGTTTATCTCAGCGTTGCAATATAACTACCGCCCACGACATGCCGCCAAAATAAACATCCTTACATCCGCACAAGCAACACCATGTAACGGCGCCGTGCGATATGAGCGCGTGCGAGTGCAGCATACGGACCTGTAACACGTAAACTAGACGTCATTATCCAGAAATGATAGTGATTGTAAGTTCCCAGTCGCACTTCATTATATGTAATAATGGTAACTCTTGTTCAGGATATCGCTTAGGACCTACTGATGCGTCAACTTGCATAATATTCCATATAATTAAAAAAAAAATCCAAATATGCACGAAGATAATTCATGATTAACTTAGAGACGCCCCAATCCTCCCCTGCACCACATTATCAGGAGTAAATTAGCAGTAATGTGAAAATTGCCGTGTTTCTGACCACGTGAACAGATGTAAAAAAACGTGGAAACACGATTCGGGCTGCTCGCCAACGTCACACTTATCGATTAATAATTAACAATGATTAATTAATCAGTAATTAATTAATTAAATCTTTAAATCGGTACTAAACGCCTGCGATGTGCTCCGGTTATGACAGACACGTTGTGATGAGAGAGAGATGTAAGCAATCGTTATTGAGTATATTCAAAATATAATATATATATATATATATTCGAAAACTCTTGTTTACATGTGAAGAAATGCGACGATGTGTAGCTTATCAATGCGTGATAGTAAACTAGTGTGCTATCAACTAATATTTATACGGATCGATGGGTAATTCATCATTACGGTAACCGCCCGTGTAGCTTGACAGCTCTGCCATAACATGTGTACGGAAGCTAAATAACCGTTATGTTATGTATATATAAAGTCTAATACAAATACGTAGAATGAACTTTCACTGCACAGCACGCATCGCGGCACCGCACGTGGGAGTTACTGTACACACGTAACTCAGATGTCATCACTACTATAGCGGAATAAGGCGGCGAGTGAACGCGAGGAACAAAGACGAACAAATATAACGTTTCAAGTCGAAAAAACGCTATGTAAATAGGTTCGGCCGACACGCATCCGGTCCTGTAGTGGGAACATTATATTCAGCCTTTGAGTAAGAAGGACATGCGGGCGCAGCAGCCAACTAAACGATACACGGGGATCAGTGAATGGGCGGATCAGGTATACCATAACTCCAATGAAAACACAGCACATGTGCAAAACTATGATTCCACGCACACTCCGAGCCCTTCTAATCACTACTCCGTACACATATTCGGACATCAAAACGCCCATAATGTCATTTCTATTAGCCCATAATATCTTTTCCATTAGCCTATAAGTTTAGTTAACGTTATTAAATGCTCTACGTGTGTCGACGGGGTGATTCTAAACAGTTGACGTGCACCAGTATCCTCTTTATAGCGATAGAGGCATTCCTGAGCGCGTACAATACACTCACTTATATCGTTATTGCCTTCGGTTGTTGATGCGATCAAATGATCAGGACAAGAACATGTTTTATTATAGGCTAACAGCATTACTTCATCTGCTCCCACGCCGGTGTAGATCATTAATTTTGCAGCATATATATATATATATATATATATACATACATACATATACATACATAGAGAGAGGGGGAGAGAGAATGGAAGAGACATACAGATAGAGAGAGAGCGTGAGAGAGAAGGACAGAGAGATCCTGAGTGAATATATTTATATATATATATATAT
>NW_014577200.1:338040-339586 GCF_000485595.1 Priapulus caudatus | reverse complement strand
AGAGGAAGAGAGAGAGAGCGTGCGAGATAGAGCGCGATGGAGAGAGAGAGAGAGAGAGAGAGAGAGAGAGAGAGAGAGAGAGAGAGAGAGAGAGAGAGAGGCGAGAGAGAGAGAGAGAGAGAGAGAGAGAGAGAGAGAGAGAGAGCAAGAGGAAGATGGAGAGGTAATCTATGTGCCGCTCCGGGCAACACTCACCACAGTGTGTCGTTGAAATTGCTCTTAACATTGCGCCTTACGGGCAACGATCGCAGGGAACCAAATATGCAGTATACTTGTGCAGGCTGCATATTAACTACCTGCATGTGTATTGCTATATGTTTATTTGTAAACAAGAAATCATTCACTGATCGAGGCACAACGATGACGTCGATGCGATAACGTTTACAATGACCACGTGACACACGTGATTTAAATTTGTCTGTCGCGCATCTTGAGTGACATGCCCGCACGATTTGCATACGACCGCGCAAGAGAAAGGAAGAGGAGGAATGAGATAGAGGGGCCAGGGAAAAGAGTGACGGGGAGAGAGAGCGGGAGCAATATAGCAAAAGAGAGGGAGTTAATGCGAGAGAGAGAGCGCGCGCGCGAGAACGAGAGCGAGAGAGTGAGAGGTAAGGAGAGAGAGAGGTAGAGAACAAGCGAGAGCGGACGAGAGAAAGAGAGCGAATAAGAGCGAGAGAGTGAGAAAGAGAGAGCGAGAAAAAGAAAGAGAAAGCGAGAAAGAGAAAGAGTGAGAGAGAGAGAGGGCGAGAGAAAGTGAGCGAGGGAGAGCGAGGGAGAGAGAGAGTGAGAGAGCGAGAGCGAGTGAGAAAGAGAGAGCGAGAGCAAGAGAAAGAAAGAGAGAGCGAGAAAGAGAGCGAGTGCGAGAGAGCGAGAGCGAGAGAGACAGAGAGAGTGAGAGCGCGAGAGAAACAGTGAGAGAGAGAGAGAGAGAGAGTGAGAGCGAGAGACAGTGAGAGAGAGACAGAGTGAGAGAGAGAGAGAGAGACAGTGAGAGAGAGCGCCCCCGCGGCCGCTTCTGAGAAGCGGTGACGCGACGTGACACTAAGTCGTCCGTCCGTCCGTTGCCTCCTCCGCCAGCCTTCCCGTCGCCTCCTCCGCCTGCCTTCCCGTCGGCACAGCGCCGACGACGAGCGACCACTTGAATATTTATAGGCGCAGAATAATCTTATCTGTGTTCGAGCACTCCTGCCTTACCGACCGTGCGCAAATATTGATATGGCCCTGCCGTGCCCGAGCTCATGTACTGCGCAAACACATTTCCGCGCACGCGCGATTTTTCGAAAAGATGGCGGTCAGATTCGCCGACATTCGAGCAATTGTTTGTGTGATGATCCTATCCTGATCAAACAACGGCGTCTGCGCATCACGCGGGGATATGTCGTGCCTTATAGCGATGACGAGGTCTTACGATGGGTGGTAGTAGTAAGGATGGCCCCGAGTGATACTATGTAGGAATTATTATAATGATAGCAATGATGACCGTGATAGATGCGCTTATAATACAGTGTCTGTTATGTATATATATATATATATATATATATAT
>NW_014577200.1:333283-337684 GCF_000485595.1 Priapulus caudatus | reverse complement strand
TGCGTGTGCGTGTGCGTGTGCGTGTGCGTGTGCGTGTGCATGTGTATGTGTATGTTGTACGCGTGCGTGCGCGCGTTAGACCGCACCGATAGACTTCGTTGACGTGTAACTATGTAACAGGGATCGTTGGATATAATACAATCCTCACCATAGTAAATTCCTGCTTTCCATCATCCCTCCATCACTGCTTTTTGTCACCAAAGCTGCTTTCGTCTAACGCTGAACTTTTTTTACTTTACGCGTAATACTGTCCTATCGTTCTCGCTTAGTAGGCAGTACATATAAATAACACTCCATGGAACTGAAAAGCATATACTACGCTATTACAAAATTATTGCGGATGCTGCTGTTGATCATTATCGTACATCCAAATAGAATCCCGGTAGAAGCGTAACTATGATATCGTTATGATTGATCATTTACAGTCACAATAGCGACAATCGCTGACACACTAAATGTCGACTTGACTGGAAGGTCTATGTAGCTGTTATAGTCTGTCTCTGTGACCTAGCATGACCCACATCTCACGTCTACGGCGCGTTTTTCTGCAGTGAAGCATTGTATATAGTACACGCGGTATATACATACATATGCGTGCGTGTGTGCGTGTGTATGTGTGTGCGTACATGTGTGTGCATGCGTGTGTGTTTTGTGCGTGTGTACGTGCGTGTGTCTGTGCGTGTGTGTTTTGTACGTGCGTAAGTGCTTGTGTGCGCACGTATATGTGTGCGCGCGCGGTTGCGTGTATACAGCATATTCTAGGGACGCATAAAGCATATACGCATGCGTGTGCATGCATATATGCACACGTACGCGCATTGCGTCTCTCACACATTCATCTTGGAACACCAATCGATGTATATTGCGCAACATTCCATTTCAGACGGAAACATTCATTGACCCCCTCGTCACGAACTTAATCACTCATGCGCCGATGCCATACTGTAACCAATTAACGCAGACACGTGACCATCCCATGAAGCCCAACTTTCACCCCCGCCGGCGTTCCATCCCGAGTGAGAACGCGGAATCGCCGTCGATGAGAAAAATCCACGCTTCGATCACGCGCAGCGGCCAGCCGTCAGCTGGCATCGTAATCGATGAGTTATCGATATTTCTGCGGTGTGCTCGCAGCGGTACGATTACAAGAGAGCGACGGGATGGTGGTGACGTCAACGGCGGGTTTGTCAAACGGCGGCGTGCGGAGCTGCACCAGCAAGCCTAGCGCAGACGTGCGATTTTTTCATGCAACTTGACAGCGATTCTAGAATCGCTGTAACAATTGCTGTGAAATGGCTACACGTTTGATTTTGAATCGACCAGAATCGCTACGGGTTGCAGTTGCACATTCCCGCAGACGTAGCGGCATTGCGACCAATCGTTTGCGGTTGCAGGTTGCAGCGACAAGCAAGCAAAAATCGCAGGTCTGCGCTAGGCTTTATGTAGCATCTTGCGCGGGGCCGTAACCTGAAGTGATTCTCTACCACGCACATCAAAGGCCGATTAGGAAACCGTACACCTCCCGCGCAAAGCCGCAGCTGTGGAGCGCGCTTCGAGGGGGAGCGGGATGGGGAGAGGAGAGCATTGGAGAGAGGGGAGAGGAGAGGAAAAGAGAAGAGAGAAGAGGAGCGAAGAGGAGGGGGAGGGACGATGGGGAGAAGAGGGTAGAGGAGAGGAAGGGAAAGGAGAGGAAAGGAGAGGAGAAGACAGACGAGGAGAGGAGAGGAGAGGATGAGAGGAGAGGAGAGGAGAGGAGGAGAGGAGAGGACATAAGAGTAAAGGAGAAAAGAGGAGAAGAAGGGAGAGCATAGTAGAGGAGAAAAGAGGAGAAGAGGGGAAGGCACAGGAGAGGAGAGGATAGGAGAGGAATGGAAAAAAGATGAGAAAAGAGGAATGGAGAGGAGAGAGAAGAGAAGGAGAAGAGACCATATAGTGAAAGGTCATTTACCGTCGACAGACAACACGGCACTAGTCGCAATAAAAAAAAGAAAACGAAACCGGAAACGGCCTCGCCATGACGTCGGCGCGTTCGCTTCACACGTGCGCATGCGCTCTGCACTGCTCGCGCGTGTGTTTACTGATGAGCGGGATGTTTATTGGTGAGGCAGAGATCGTCTTCACGACTCTATTTGCGTCGACTGGCATTTCAACGACTCGTTCACGAAGTCGTTAAAGGCGGCAAGGCAATACGACCAGTGTCTGTTCATATAAGTGAAGGAGTGAAGCAATGTATGCAGACGGAATAATAGCATTCCGCCAGCAATAATCGCGTTGTTAAGCCGTACCCTGATTATTCCACTCCGGCTGCGCTGAAATATGCATCTACACGGCAATTAGTTTAGTATCAACGCGATATATATATATATATATATATATATATATCAAGCGTAATTTCGTATTTAACGGACACACACATACACACCCACACACACACACACCCGCACCGACACACTCCCACGCACACGCACACACGCACACAGACAGGAAGACACACACGCGCGCGCACGCACACACCCACACACACACACACACCCGCACCGACACACTCACACGCACACGCACACACGCACACAGACAGGAAGACACACACACGCGCGCAAGCACACACACACGCACGCACAAACGCGCTCACGCACACACGCTCGCTCACACACACACGCACGCACGCGCATATATGAATCGGTATTATATCCTGACCATTTACGTCATGTATTTACGCGCACCCGCTCGCCCGCCAGCCAGCTATAGAGATAACGTACCAACGTATTCATGACTGGCACAATTCACATCGGCGCTGTGTTATAATGACATATATCATAGCGGATCGCGTTGCGTCATTCGTGTAACGTGGACGGGTTCACGGCGGTGGAAAAACAGGCATTGTAAACACGGCTACGGCATCACAAGCACGCTTATTCAATGCTCGGCCGAAAATGCCCGATTGTGGCGCACCCTGGCGTTACCACGCTCGAACCATTGTGTACAACGGAACCATGTTTTCCTCGTCTATACCCTAGGTCGTAAGTACTTTGGGAATATGCCATGTTGATGGAGGTCGTGACTGCTGAAGAGCAGGGTGATGCAGGGTGGATGAAACAGGGCTAGGATGACGAGGGTTGAAGCCCCAGCGCAGGCGGGTTGTGAACGCCCGGGAGTCGTTGTCAGAATGTTCAAGATCACACAACGAACTTACAAACTTTATAAACATGAGAACTCCGACTGAACGTGCATTGTACTCACGATAACGGCCTTTGGCAAAGTCAATTTGTCTGACAACGGTACTAGACAAAATTAATATAGGACTGGCATTGATTTGATGACTTAATTATTAATCTTCTTACAGTGGATCTTCAACGGGTTAAACAAAAAATGGTCCGGACTAGGGTAAATCTTAGATGGCATGTCTGTTCTGACACCTCCACGGTCAGATTCGAATACGTCTAACAAGCCTCCTTTACTCGGCAGCACCCATCTCACGCGTAACACCGCCTGCCTGCGTGCTTGACATCAACAACACCGTATTCACCACAGCGGCAACGTATATATATATATATATAATTATATATATATATATATATACACGAGCGACGACGGTTGAAGGCTGCAATGCATCGGTGGCGCGCGCCGTGAATCCGCGGCGTACACGTGCGTGCGTGCATGCGCGTACGTGCGTACGTCCGTGAGCGTGCGTGCGTGCGTGAGCGTGGCGGCGCCATTGTGAGCGCTTCCGCTACTCGTTTGTTCGTGTGGGGAATTTGAGTGCTACCGGGGCTACCCGGCTAAATATCCAGCTATGATGATGCATGACACGCACGTATATACAGTCTATAGCTAGCCATAGCCACATGGATAAGGGGCGCGGTTACTCGCTAGCCACGATGGTAAAGGAATGAGAGACTGTGCGTGTGTCTGTGTGTCTGTTCGCCTGTTCACCCGTCCGTCCGTCAATCCGTCCGTCTATCTATTATCTATCTATCTATTTATCTATCTACCTGTCTATCTATCTATCAATCTATCTATCTATCTATCCATCTATCTATCCATCTATATATCTATCTATCTATCTATCTATCTATCTATCTATCTATCTATCTATCTATCTATCTATCTATCTATCTATCTATCTATCTATCTATCTATCTATCTATCTATTTATATATCTCTCTATCTTTCTATATATCTATATATCTATCTATCTATCTATCTATCTATCTATCTATCTATCTATCTATCTATCTATCTATCTATCTATCTATCTATCTATCTATCTATCTATCTATCTATCTATCTATCTATTTATCTATCTATCTATCTATCTATCTATCTATCTATCTATCTATCTATCTATCTATCTATCTATCTATTTATCTATCTATCTATCTATCTATCTATCTATCTATC
>NW_014577200.1:328157-333273 GCF_000485595.1 Priapulus caudatus | reverse complement strand
TTTTTTTTAAATATAATTATGGGAGAGAGATAGAGAGGGAGATGGGGCGAAAGAAGGAGCGCGCACACATACAATAGAAATAGATGGAATATATTATGACTAATGAGTTAAAAAAGAGACTAAACTCTAGCTTCGGCGTGGACAAAATAGGAGAATTACACGAAGACCTCTAGAAGTGTAGTGAAGACAAGACCTAAGCCGAAATGAAAGATGCTTAAGCAAAAGCATGCTCGAATGCGCATCAACCGTACACAAGTATCAAGCAAAGGTCTGTTCGCACGCGGGACCCCGCAACAAAGGTTCCCTCAATCGCTGCCGGTGTTCCTACAAAGTTGATTTTCTCTCTTCGCTCTCTCTCTTTCTCTCTTTCTCTCTCTCTCTCTCTCTCTCTTTCTCTCTTCTTATCTTTCCTTCCTCTCTCTCTCTCTCTCTCTCTCTCTCTCTCTCTCTCTCTATCTCTCTCTCTCTTTCGATCAATGGTTGCGGCTTTTCGACGCTCTTCTTAACGCTGTCAGCTCGGGGAAACTGTAAATGCAATCATTCAGCGGTGAAGTGGTTTTCGGAGCATGACCAAAAACAGAGGCGGTGCCGCCACTCAGGCCCCGCTCCCTCCTCGAGCCGTAGCGAGAATTTCTGCTAGCGAAACCACGAGTGCTATTCAAATTTATATCGAGTGCCAAGCGCCAACAGGCTCTTGACATTCTAACGTGAGATGCCACACGCACGCGGGCCTTTCTCGTTCTCTCTCGCTCTCTCTCTCTCTCTCTCTCTCTCTCTCTCTCTCTCTCTCTCGCTCTCTCTCTCTCTCTCTCTGTCTCTCTCTTTCTCTCTCTGCTTGTGTGAATGTGGGAATGCGGGCATGTAGAGCCTGCGTGGTCTATAGTTTCCCCCTCCCGGACATTGGCGGTCGCGGTTACCGTGCGCGTGTCATTGTGGGGGTCATTCGTCATCGGAAAATTGGTCACCGGAAATTGGTCATAGGAAATTGGTCACAAGAAATCGGTCACAAATAGTAAACCTTGGTATGCTACTGCTTCCTCCTTCCTTCCACCCTCTTCCCCCTCCTCTTCATCATCTAACTTCTTCCTCCGTCTCTTCCGTCTTCTCCAGCTCATTTACCTTCTCCTTTTCTTCTCCTTCTCCGCTACCTCCTGCCTCTTCCTCTACCTCGTCCCATCACATCCGCTACATATTCGCTTTTCCTATACCTCTTTCTTCCTTCTCCGCCTTCTCTACCTTCTCCCCATCTCATCTCATCTCATCTCCTCAACCTTCTCTCCCCACTGTTTCCTCTTTCTCCATTGCTGCTCTCGTTTCTCATTCCCTTCCCAATCTTTCTCTCATGATCTCATCCACTTATTGACCACCTTTTCTCTCCTTTCATCCTCCCTTCCCTGTCGACCTCCTGTACTCCTCCCTTGCTCCTTTCCTTTTTTCTTGTTGTGGTAGCAACACCATACTATGGGCTTACTTGTGGTCACCGAGTGCACACAGCTAAAAACATTGTCCGACCCTTTCCCCGAACGAGTTGATTTCCGCTCGCTTTCCGCGCGCGGGCACACACACACATACGCACGCACATAGCGTGCATGTGCCGTAGGCGTGCGCCAGATTCAAGGTATGCAGCGAGGCACTATAATAATTAATATGTGATTACCCGTGCGTGCGTGTGTTGCAGTGCGGGCGTATTATTAGCGTGGCCAGTTGTTGAGAATGGCGTCATGAACGCGTGTGCTAAATCATGGCGGCGCGTGGTCGCGTTGCGTTGTGACGACACGAGCGGCGTGTGGGTGATGTGTGTGTATGTGTGTGGTGTGTGCGCGCGCGTGGGATGTGCGGCTGCTGCCAATGACGATTTCCCACTTCCTTAAATAGGCGGCTGACGGGTAGATATTCGATTGGAGTATATATTTAGATGGCGAACAAATTACCAGGTGGAAAGTTAGCCCGCTCGTTGACATGGGCGAGGCTATCACACGCGGAGCGTGTGTGCTGGCGGTATGTGTGTTGTGTGGCCGCGGCGAATAGCGAGCGGAAATCACTCTGTTTCGCGGAAAGGTCGGACAATCGTTTTTAATCTGTTGCACTCAGGTGACGTTGAGTCGCGCTAATGAGAAAGGCTGGTGAGGTCAGAGAGAGAGAGAACAGAGAAAAAGAGAGAGAGAGAGAACAAGGGAGGAGAGTAAGAGAGAGAGAGAGAGGATGAGTAGAGAGAGAGAGAGAGAGAGAGAGAGATGATGAGAGAACGAGAGGAGACGAGAGAGAAGAACGATGAGAGGGAGAGTTAAAGAGAGGAAGAGAGAGAGAGAGAAAAGAGAGAGAGAGAGAAGGTGAAGCAAGAGAGTAAGTAAGAGAAGAAGCAGAGAAGAGCAGAGAGAGAGAGAGAGAGAGATAGAGGGAGAAGAAAGAGAGAGAGAGAGAGAGAGAGAGAGAGAGAGAGAGAGAGAGAGAACGAGAGAGAGAAGAAAGATGAGGGAGAGGGGAGGGAGAGTAAAGAGAGAGAGAAGGGAGCAAAAAAAGATAACAAGATTAGCGGAGAGATGAAAGGAAGCGAGAGGAATAGCGCTCGTGAGAGATACAAGAGCGACTGGTGAGGAGAGAGATGGCGAGATGCGAGAGAGAAACAAAGAGAGACTCTGAGACGAGAGAGTATGAGACGTAGTGAGGAGAGAGACGAGAAAGGGAAAAAAAAAGCGAAGAGACAGAGAAGCGAGAGTAAGTGAGAGAAAGAGAGAGAGAGCGAGAGAGCGAACGAGATATACAGCGAGACCGAGAAGAGAGGAGAAGATGCGCGCCGGCGCACGAGAGGAGCAAAGAGAGAGGAGACATGTGAGCGAGCTGAGAGTGACGGTGAGAGAGAGAGAGAGAGAAAGCGAGAGAGCGAGAGAGAGAGAGAGTGAGAGAGAGTGAGAAATAGAAATGAGAGAAAGAGTGTGTGAAAGAAAGAGAGAGAAAGAGAGAGAGAGAGAGAGAGAGAGAGGAAGAGAGATGAGAGAGAGACACACACATGCTGTGGCTGCGGCAATACCTCGGAATCATAACAGAACGAAGGCATCCAGTCAACATGTGCGGCTCCGACTTAACAGTTACCGTTGATTGTGTCGCGCTATTTGCCTGCCTTGCTCCCGGATATTATGGAACAAGTCACGGGCAATATATTGCGCACTGTTCGCACTGTTATTCGGGAGAGTGCCGATCGCAGCCGGTTTAGAGAGCGAGAGTGAGAACTGCTGGCTGTGGTGATGATGATGTGTTACTGTCGCTTTTGCTGTTGCCCTGCTGTTGTTGTTTTGTTGCTCCTGGCATCATGCTACTACTACTACGAATGTTGTTGTTGCCTGCTGCTAACTGCCGCGCTCTACTGTTGTTCCTGCTGCTGCGAAGTTCTGGTGATGCTGTGTTGTGCGGTTGTGGTGGTGTAGTGAAGTTGGTGATGAATTATGGTGATGATTGATGGATGATGATGATGAAGACGATAACGATGATGCGACAATAATGATCGAAGGTGTATAATGCCGATACTCGTGTCTACATGAGCCGCTCGCCCGTGCCGACGCACGCATATGACACGTCGTCGCTCTATAACCTCGCCGTCGCCGTGTATTCTGTGTTTCAGGCACCGCTTCCGTGGTGGGCTGCAGCAGCTTGCTCAGTCTGCTTTCTCCGTCGCGCCCACCGGCCTCCGCGCACGCATGCTTCACGAGCAAACTCCCGCTAGGCTTCCGTCAACTATGGGGGCGGGTTAACCCTCCTCTCCTGCCTCTCTCTCCCACTCTCTCTCTCTCTCTCTCCTCTCTCCCACTCGTCTCTCTCTCTCTCTCCGCGCGCGCGCTCCTTCTCTCTCTCCTCTCTCTCTCTCGCGCGCGCGCGCTCTCTCCCCTCTCCTTTCTCCCTCTCTCCTCACAGTTGGGATCGCCCTCTCTCCGCCCTGCTTTCTCACTTGTGCGGCCTTTTCCGTCTCGTCTCGTCAACGCTTTCTCTCTGATCTCTCTCTCTCCTCTCTCTTCTTTTTGTTCTGCTCTCTCTCTTTTCTCTCTCTTCTCTCATCTCTCTGCTCTCTTTCTCTCTGCTCGCTTGCTCGCTCGCTTCCCGCAATCCTCTCTTCCTTATTCTCGCGTGCCTGCGTGTTTTTTCGTCTCTCTATCTTTCCCGTCTCTCTATCTCCTTTCGCCTCGCGCGACTTTTTCTCTTCTCCTTCTCGTTTCTATTCTATCGCTCGCGCCCTGCTCCACTCGCTTCTCTCCTCTCTCGCTACCTCATTGTCCGCAGCAAGAAATGATAATAACGAAATCTGTTTCGCAATAAATCTGGCCGCAATAAAGAGCGCTGAGAATGCGTCAGTGTTCTCTGGCACACTCACCGTGGTTCGTTGCGTCCCCCCGAAACGCGCATGTACTGCGCACATATCTTATGCACTGCATTGCCAGCAAGCACCGAAGAGACGAGACAGAGCGGAGTAGAGTGATAATACGCTGTGAATCTATGGTTGTCATTTCTCTCCCCTTCTCTCGGCGCGGCTCTCTCTGATTCTCTACCTATCTATCTCTCCGCCTCGTCACTCTGTCTCTGCCCCTCTCGCTCTCATCGCTGCTCATCCCAGCTCTCCTCTCAGGCGCTCGTCTTTTCTTTTTTTCTCATCTTTTACTATTTCCCTCTCTCTCTCGTCTCTCTCTCTCTCTCTCTCTCTTCACTCCATCTCGTCCGTCTCCTCTCTCTCTCTCACTCTCTCCTTCTCCCTCTCTTCGTCTTTGTCTGTTTGTCTCTCTCTTCTCTTTTCACTCTGCGTGTGTGTGTTTTTGGGGTGTGTGTGTGGTGTGTGTGTGTGTCGGTGTGTGTGTGTTGGTGTGGTGTGTGTGTGTGGCGATGCCTGTGCATGCGGTGCTCTACCCTCTGTCTCTGTGTGTTGTGTGTTTCTGTCTGTGTGTCTGCGTGTGTGGTGCGCTGTGTGAAGTGTGTGTGCTGTGTGTGTGTGCTGTGTGTGTTGGTGTGTGTGTGTGTTTGGGTTTTGTGTGTGTGTGTGTGCCGTCCCTCGCGTGCGGTGCGGCGTGCGTGCGTGCGCTGCGTGCGGTGCGTTGTTGTTGTGTGTGTTGTTTGTGTGTGTGTTGTGTGTGTGTGG
>NW_014577200.1:319871-328132 GCF_000485595.1 Priapulus caudatus | reverse complement strand
ACACACACCACCCACCCACACACACACACACACACACACACCACACACACACACAACACACCACACACACACCCACACAACACACCACACACACCACACACACACACACACACAACCATGACACACCACATACAGCACACACAGCACACACACACAGCACACACACACGACACCACACTAGCACACACAGCACACACCACACTACGACACACGACGCAGTGCGTTTTCCCTTTCATGAATTACGTCTGTAGTAAATGTCAATCTATTTCTCTTTTTCCCGCCCTGTTCATTGTCTCTGTGTCGGAGAGCTTTTTTCCAGCGCTTCCTTCTCACGTTAAGTCGCGCCGGCGATGAAAACACTTGTGGGAACACAAAGGTAAAACCGAAACCGCGGTATGTGTTTGTCGTGTGTGTGGGGCGTGCGTGCGTGCGTCGAGTTGCGTGTGTGTAGGGGGTATCTGCGTGCGTTGCGTGGGCGCGCGCGTGCGTGCGTGTGTGCGCGCGTGCTGTGCGTGTGTGCGTGTGCGTGCGTGCGTGTGTCTGCGATGTGTGTGTGTGTGTGCGCGTAGAGTGGCGTCGTGCGTGTGGATATATGCGTGCGTGCGTGGCGTGTGTGCGTGCGTGCGTGCGTGGTGCGGCGTGCCGTGTGTGCGTGCGTGCGTGCGTGTGTGCGGTGCGTGCGTGCGTGCGCGCGCGGTGTGGCCTCCCCTGGCTGTGTGTGTCAGTATGTTGTCTGTGTGTGCGCCGCGTTGACAGGTCGCGGTGTGTGGCGCGTATGTTGTGTGTGTGCCGCGCGCGGAAAGCGAGCCGGAAAGTAACTCGGTTCGGCGAATAGCGGTCGACAATTTTTAAGCTGCCTGTGCCACTCGGTGACCGTAAGTCGCCGCAATGACAAAGGCTCGGTGAGGGCAGAGCAAGGATGAGATGAGGAGAGAGAAGAATGATTCTGAGAGAGAGAGAGAGGAGAGAGAGAGGGAGATAAGAGAGAGAATGAAGAGAGAAAGAGAGAGAGATGAAAAGGGAGGAAGGAGTAAGAGAGAGAGAAAGAAGAGAGAGAAGAGAGAGAAGCGTAGCAGAAGAAGAAAGAGGAGATAGCAGAGAGAGAGAGAGGAGAGAAGAGAGACGAGGGAAGGATAAAGAGAGAGAGAGAGAGAGAGAAAGACGAATAAACATAGGGATAATAATTTGAGTTGAAAGACAGGTTCGAATAAGTGTGTGGACACATGGGTCAAAGCAGTAAGGACGGATAATCGCGTAGCGATATGTGCTGAGAGCAGTTCGAGGATGCTGTGTAGAGAGAGAACTGGAGAGAAAATGTTAGAATGGGGTAGAGATAGACGCGGAGAGTAAGAGAGAGAGAGAGAGAGAGAGCAGTAGAGACGTGTGTGTGCAGAACTGTGAGAGGAGAGAGAGAGTAAGATAGAGACGAAAATATCGAGAGAGAGGTGGGAGGGTGAGAGTAAGAGAGAGGGATTGAAGGGGAGCCAGAAAGATAACAGATATGGGGAGAGATGAAGAGAAGCGAAGAGATAGCGTCCGGAGCAATACAGAAGCGACTGTGTGAGGAGAGAGGATGGCGAACGATGGCGAAAGAGAAAAGAAGAGAGACTCTGGAGACGGAGAGAGTGAGGAGTAAGTGAACGAGAGAGAGAGAAATGGAAAAAAAAAAGCGAGAACAGAGAAGCAGAGTAGAATGAGAGAAAGGAGGAGAGGCAGAGAGATGCGAACGAGATATACCAGCGAGAGAGAGAGAGAGAGAGATGTGTGGCTGAGCTCTATTTTCGGTTCGATTCCTATACACAATTAGACCTGACAAGGCGCTAACGTGAAAAGTGAAAAACGCGCGCTGCGAAAACTCTACGGCAAAAACTGGAGAATTAACGACAAACTTACAGAGGACGAAAGAACATGAAGTGAAAAAAACGAAGCGTTGAAGAGAGCAGAGCTGCGCTAGGAAACAAGCGTATTTCATCACCGAAATTAAGCAAGACGGACACCCATAGACGCGACGAGCTGAGATTCCGAATCTCAAAGCCATGGCACATACCGCGCGCATGCATTTCCACAGTGCTTGGTTCGTTCTGTTGGTGTTATACATATATATACTAACTATTACTATACTCTTTGTATATAGAGATTAGTGGCCCACGGTAGCCTGGCGCCGCGTGTAGCTCGCATGTCAACGAGCGCTAACTTTCCACGGTAATTTGTTCGCATCTAAATATATACTCCAATCGAATCTACCCGTCACCGCTTTTAAGGAAGGGAAATTATGGAGCAGCGTCGCTCACACGCACGCACCGGCGCTGATACAACGCGTTCGATTTAACTGCCTATAATACGCCGGTATATATAATTATTATATTGCTCGCTGCTCTTGTCTGCCTGCTGGCTTTATAACGCTGAGACGCCGAGGTGATTTTATGGGTGCTTTATAGAGAATTTGCGACATAGTCTGTGTAATAGTGAGTGTAGGTATACATATATGTCTGACACTTATCTATGGGTATATGCGATGTCCACGTCACGTCGTATGGCAGGTGTGTACTATCTTCGGATAATAGGTGATAGTATTTCTCGCGTTATGCTAATGGAAATTTAATTGCTAATGATCTCCAAGTTTTCGGGTAAATAAGGATATGGCTGGATAACGGTTTTTAACGGCCGTTCCTCGTGGAGACGAAAGTTGCAGTTCTATTGTTTTCTTACGCGTGTATTATGGCTAAGACCACCGTGATTAGTTAAAGTTGGGGGAAATTTGGCCAATCAGCGCGAGCGTAGCCAGTTTGTGCGGAGTCGGGTGGGTAATGGATACGTCTACTATTTTCCCCATTTCTGTTTCATAAGCTCTCTAATATAATATGTCAAATACCATGTTAAAAACCTAAAATCATCGTTCGCGATATCTTCACAGTGAATTCAATCTACAAATCAACGCCACTAACAGAATATATATATATAGAATCGTATTATTTTATTTGTAAGCTATACATACACACACACACACACACACACATATATATATATATATATATATATATATATATATATATATATATATATATATAGCTAACAAATAAAATATCGTAACAGCGTGCAGCGGGTTTTTCATGCAAAATAAACACCGCAGTCATCTCAATTTGAGACCAATCGCTAATCAGCCAATATGGCTGTCACTGCGGGCGTCTCATACCCAGAGCTTCTTACACCGCTCGCACAGCACACGTGTATATCAGCACATACTGGCGCTGCACTGCTGGTGTGGTTGGGGTAGGGGTTACGAACGTATATTATGCTCATCCATATATCCGGCGGTTAGATAGAACGACAGATATTTAACTCTAAGAGGTGCATCCGCGCATGCGCGCATGTCAGTCGCAGACAGCGTGAGACTACGTCACCGGGCGCAGGGAGGGGGAGGGGAGAGGGAATTTAATGGCGCAGAAATTGCGGAGGAACAGGGTTATGGGAAGCGGCGTATCATTATTACGGAAGCAATACGCCGTAAATTAGCGCGGGATTTCAGCGTATTGGATGATGATGCTTTATTGCTCCCGCGGTCCCACGTAAGTGATGGGGTGCCTGGCTGTGTGACGGCGCGTCTGCGGGCGGGTGTGCGTGCACATGTCGTCGCTCGACCAGCTGTTCGTGAGCAACCGCTTCCCCGCGTTTTTCCAGCGGTCGGCTTCTTTTAAACGCTTTAGATCGTGACGTTGTGATGCCGACGACGTGCCATTTCCGCCGCTTCGGTGGAGAGATTTATTACGCAAAATGTTTGTTTTACGGCAATCGTAGCCTCCGGCGGCAAGCGGCGTATAACTGGCTCGATATCCGACAGTAATGCAAAAATTAACATCTTCCCTTCGCTCGTCGATATATCGCGAGCGTTTTCGGTTTTTGCCGCTAGTTCAATTCGGCTGCTGCGTTTATTCGCTTCTCTCGCGGATATGTGTGTTTTTTCATCTTCTTCTTTTGGCCGCGCAATTAGACACGTTGCGATGTTTAAGGACTCGGCGATGAGCGGCTAAAAACGGTCGATGAGCGAGCGGCGCTGCTAAACCACACGGCAAATATTTCGTCGCGACGATTCGCACGCGCCATGTCGTCGTCAAATATTTAACCGTTGATATTCCGCGTATAAACACACATAAACGGGACGGGGTAGGAAGAGGGGTGGAGAGAGCGGAGTTATTTGGACTCGGCCATCTAGACTCGTGCAAATACGTGTGCGTGTGTGACGTAGAGATTAGTGGATGGTTAGTTTGCGGCCAAATCGGCTGCAAATGTCAGGTAAATATACGACGCACATCCGTCATCAGACTGGCGACAATTACGGGCCGAGCCGCCGCAGAGGGCAATCTAAACAGTCGTGTTTGCTTTCCACACATCGGCCCGTCGCCATTTTCCCCGCCCGCACCGCGTCACAATGAACCGCTTCTACCCCGTTCTCTTCGCCCGTGCAAGCCAACAATGACCCGACCTGGTCCGCATAAGAATGCTCTTTTCAGGGTTGAATGCGACAAGCTAACTAGCGAGGTAACGGGCGCTACGCACAACATAAAGGCGGTCGCCGAGTGCAAATAAGATCTCGCAGGATTACAACACTGCGGCGCTTGCGTCGCCGGAATACAATGCCCGCGCTGCGCGTGCGTGCGTGCGTGCGTGCGTGCGCGCGCGCGCGTGAGGCCGGGGGAAAACTTCCCCCCGCACAGCGCACACCTGCGTCGCTGCAGGTGAAGTGAAAAGCCGACTCTATATTATATACGACTCGCTCTCTCTCGCCACCTTTTGTCGAACTCGGTGTTTGGCTCGAATTCGTCAGACTTGTTCGCAGCGTGATGCCGCCGCTCCGTCAGCTCACGCAGGATTCGCTGAGCACACGTGACAGCAAAAAACTCGAATTCGAAGCGACGTCGCTCATACACAGTAGCTGATCCTATGATCGCTCGCCATTCAACTGTTAATGTCGGTCCTGTTCCACGATACATTTCCGCCCGTGTTTATACTACCGTGTCGAAGGCGAAACATAACATGTCGGCCCTCGTAAGGCCCACTTAATCCCCGAAAATTGCACGGGTGCTCTCTGTAGTATGTTATCTGCCGTTATCGTTAACCCTACAGTCACGAGTGTACTTACCTACCAGTAATTTCGTTGCTAGTTAGGTATATATTTATAGGTTCGCTTCAGTGTATTTTTACTTTTAGTGAGTTATAGGAAGAATTCCGTTATCCACAATTTGCGCAGTGGAGCTATTACTATGCTGTACTATGCTATTACTATTGCTATACTAGTTATTACTATTACTGCGTTGTAACTACGTATGTTAGTTAATTACTACCACTAAGCTATTGTTTTATACAGCTGTTCATGTGTTTGTCGCAAACATGGCAGCCAATGTTTAAGATTGCTAACACGTGACCTTATGTGACATACTGAATACGGTACTGAATACGGTACTGAATTTACGGGTATTTTTATGTCGATGAGGCTCGAGGAAAATAATTATATGTACTAAGTATTACGTCAGCGAAACACATATACTTACAGTCTATACAGTTTTGGCATGTGAACGAAAATCGAATCGGGCAAGCTTCGTAACCGGTTGTTGTTGAGACGTCTGCAAAGAAAGAAAAGAGGAGATATGCATGAGTTGTCTGCAATTTGAACGTTTTCACTCTCTCCCTCTCTCTCTCTTAGAACACGTGTGTGTCCCCTCCCACATGTCCCATCCTCTCGGTGCTAAATATGCACGTATACACAAACGTACATAGGCACATATGTAAGCGTAAACACGCATGCACACATACGTATATGCACGCACGTACTCACACGCGCCGACTTACATAAAGACACCAGTGCAGTTGCTCGCTCTCTCTCTCTCTCTCTCTTTCCTTCTCCCCCTCTATCTATCTATCTATCTATCTATCTATCTATCTATCTATTCTATCTATCTTCTATGCTTATTCTATCTATCTATGCTATCTATTATCTATCTATCTATCTATCTATTATCTTTTATTTATTTACTTTCTTATCTATCTATCTTATCTATCTAATTTCATCTATGCTATCTTATGTCTATCTATCTATCTATCTATTTTATCTTATTATCTATTCTATCTATTATCTATCTTATTCTATCTATCTATCTATCTATACTATCTATCTATCTATCTATCTTATTATTATCTATGTCTATCTATCTATCTATCGTATCTATCTATCTATTCTATCTATCTTATCTATCTATCTATCTATCTAATCTATCTATTCTTTATTCTATGCTATCTATCTATCTATCTATCTATTCTATCTTCTATTCTATCTATCTATCTATCGTATGCTTGCTAATCTATCTATCTATCTATTATCTATATATCTATCTATATATCCACTATCTATCTATCTATTCTATCTAGTCCCATCCTCTGTTTCGTTTTCCTCCTTCTCGCTTCTCTTTCTTCTCTCTGTCTCTCTCTGCCTCTGCCTCTCTCTTCTCTCTCTCTCTTCTCTCTCTCTCTCTCGTCTGCTCTCTTCTCGCTCGCGTCTTTTCTCTGCTCCTTCTCGCGCTCTCTCTCTCTTTGGCTTTCTCTGGCTCTCGCAAGCATGTTTTCTCTCATCCTACTATTCAATCTGTCTGTGAGATTTCAGGAGAGTGTTATTGTACAAGTTTAATAATGGTTGCTTCAACATTATCGAGGTCACAGGCGTTAGACAAGCTATTACGTTACGCAATAATTATATAACTAGCCGTTGTTATCATAAGGAACTATTGTTGCGTGGGAAATGAGTGTACATTTCACGGTCCTTTACATCACGGATATTATACTGTCAAAATCTCACACAATCACTGTTAGTATATTGTCATCAATACGTGTATGACTGACAGCGGAATGACAGCAAATTGAGCCCAAAATCCCCTTACAAACACGGCGTTTATATGTACGTATTATGTGACTATGATTGCGCAGCTATGCTATCGAAACCCACAATGCGCTGATGTTCGTGTGATATAGAAAGAGAGTAGCTTTTCCGCGTTTAATTATCATGACGTTCATTAGAATGTTTACGAAAAACGATTATGATCAGTGCTTGGCCTGTTCTACAGCTATAATGAAGGACTGAGTGTAATGTTATGAAGCTTAGAGGTGTGTGTATGTGTGTGGGTGTGCGTGTGTGCGTGCGTGCGTGTGTGTGTGTGTGTGTGTGTGTGTGTGTGTGTGTGCGTGCGTGTGTGTGTGTGTGTGTGTGTGTGTGCGTGTGTACATCGGATGTGTAAGTGCATGTTCGCACCTGTCCACGGTCGCTATATCCACGAACCGTGCATATCCACGAACTGCAGAGAAACGAGTCCGCCTATCGAGTCATATCCATCGGCCACGCATACACACACGGCGGCGAGGGTAAGTATAGGAACGTGCGCCAATTATACGATGTCCGGGGCATACAATGCGGCGGAACACGACCAGCCGGCTGCTACACAGATATAGACTTGTATTTCAGCGATCAGTATGCACGCACGCACGCGGCTCACTAACGTGGGGTGAGGGTGTGTTGTGTGCGCGCGCGGGGCGGCGTAAGTGAATTACCCATGGGAACGCGAGCGAATCAATGCGAGAACGCGATGTAAACATGCGCAGCACCTGCGAGTGTGTCTGCGGCGACAGGTAATGCTAATGACGATGCTGCTGCTGCTGCTGCTGCTGATGATGATGATGATGATGATGATGATGATGATGATGATGATGAGCTAATAGAGCGCAGTGTCCGCTTGTGTCACCTGTAACTGCGTGTCTGTATAGATGCAGGCGCGCATGCGCAGACAGGAAGCTTGTTGTGATGGCGCGTAACGATTAAATACCTTGTGTCACCAGTCACGTGTGATGACGTCATATCGAAGACGTCTGTCGCCACACTAGCTGATACTATATGATGATCGTGATATTGCAATATATAATAATAATAATAATAATAATAATATAAACTATAACAATTAATGTCAGTATTTAATATTCGTTTTTCGTGACCAAGGAGGCGGCGAATTCAGACAAGTGTTGTTCGTAACAGAAGGGGAAGAGAGAGGAGAGTGAGAGAGAAGGGGAGAGAGAGGGAGACAGAAAGAAAGTCAGACGAGCGAAAGAGAGAGGCAGGAAAAGAGCCAGAAAGAGAGAGAGAGAGAAAGAGAGAGAGACAGAAAGAGCGAGAGAGAGGCAGGAAGAGAGAGAGAAGAGAGAGAGAGAGAGAGAGGCAGAGAAGAAGA
>NW_014577200.1:316126-318155 GCF_000485595.1 Priapulus caudatus | reverse complement strand
TGCGTGCGTGCGTGCGTGCGTGCGCGTGTGTGTGTGTGTGTGTGTGTGTGTGTGCGTGCGTGCGTGCGTGTGTGTATGTGTGTGTGACTGTGTGTCTGTGTGTGTATTTGCGTGGGTGCGTGTGCGTGCTGCGTGTGTGTGTGTGTGTGTGTGTGTGTGTGTGTGTGTGTGTGTGTGCGTGCTGCGTGTGTGTGTGCGTGTGCGTGCGTGCGTGTGTGCGTGCATGGTGTGCCTCTGTGCGAGGGAGAGAGCGACTGAAAGGAAGCGCGAAAGACAGTGATAGGGGTGAGAATGAGTGAGAGAGAGAAAGGGACAAAGAGAGAAGGAATGAGAGAATGACGCAGAGAGAATTAGACAGTGAGACAAAAAAAGTGAAACACTGATACAGATAGATACGAGAGACGGCGCGCGAGAGAGCGAGAGAGAGAGAAAATACGTAAATACATTTCTGCTACACTGCAGCCAGCCCCTGCATGGTTACAGACAGCTCTAGCTGACCCACTGACGCACACTCGATCGGTACACTGAACCCCTTGCGATATTACGAACGATGGAAAGGAAGAGAATCACGGGCGAGTGGGTATTTCAGGTATTCACATATATTTTCAGTGAGCGTATAAACATATACTATGTAGAAATCCATACATATATCTACGCATCTATTCTATAAGTATATATATTGATAATATGAGCAATATATGCAGTGGTTCTTCGCGTAGACACTGTATCGCGTATTAGCGCCGATATATGTCGGTGTATATGTTGGCTATACCTGCAACTAGCTACCAAGAGCGTGTCAATAATAATAATAATAATAATAATAATTTATAAACACGGCAATATTGAGCGATTTAGGGCGTGAGCGCTCTATCGTGAAATTAACATTGTAAGCGAGAGACTATAACAAGATAACTTTGAGATCGATTCCCATCTACTGTTCCAGCTGGCTGAGACAGAAGCTCACAGTTGAGACACGGCCACACTGGTTGAGACACAGGCACACGGATTGCGACAAGAGCTCATAAGATAAAACAGAGACACACAGGCTAAGACGAAAATTATAATAATAATGTAATATTGAATAGCAACTATAAATTACATTTACTACCAAAAGTTTAATATTCACCTATATATGCTCTGTATTGTTTTATAACGCTGCATGCTCACAGACGTTATTTCATTGCTCTTACTCTACACACTCAATCTCACCGCACGCACGCTAAGTCATAATATTGTTAATACTTTTAATACTAAAATTTTAAATAATTTTTTACTTGTACTTTATAATAATCTAAAGTCTCAATTGTATTGTACTGCCTTCACGCCCTAGTGCCCGTGTGTGATACGAGTCCACGTGCAGATGTAAGATTTCAGCGAGCAGCTGGGGAGATGCTTGCTGGTGTGTTACTGCATGTGATGAGGTCCGCGGCGCATGCGCAGCAGGGGAGATGCTTGCTGGTGTGTAACTGCATGTGATGAGGTCCGCGGCGCATGCGCAGCTGGGGAGATGCTTGCTGGTGTGTTACTGCATGTGATGAGGTCCGCGGCGCATGCGCAGCTGGGAAGATGCTTGCTGGTGTGTTACTGCATGTGATGATGTCCGCGGCGCATGCGCAGCTGGGGAGATGCTTGCTGGTGTGTTACTGCATGTGATGAGGTCCGCGGCGCATGCATAGCAGGCGCTTGTCACCAAGTAGCTGCATATACGTGTGGTATATGTAGCTCTTTGCTTGTCACCATATACGTGTGGTATATGTAGCTCCTTGCTTGTCACCATATACGTGTGGTATATGTAGCTCCTTTGCTTGTCACCATATACGTGTGGTATATGTAGCTCCTTGCTTGTCACCATATACGTGTGGTATATGTAGCTCCTTGCTTGTCACCATATACGTGTGGTATATGTAGCTCCTTGCTTGTCACGGCCCCCTCCTGTCTTAGCGCAATCCCAGAGACGTCTGACTCGTATGCTTGATGATCGTTTAGAGCTTAAAGCTTCCATTTATCATCATTAGCATGGCAACCGACT
>NW_014577200.1:313601-316116 GCF_000485595.1 Priapulus caudatus | reverse complement strand
GTGTGTGTGTGTGTGTGTGTGTGTGTGTGTGTGTGTGTGTGTGTGTGTGTGTGTGTGTGTGTGTGTGTGTGTGTGTGTGTGTGTGTGTGTGACAAGCGCACGCGATTCGTGGCATCGTGGAAGACGATGGCCAACGCAATATAACAAGTACTAGCTCATCAAGCAATAAAAAACAGTTTTATCGTCGCAATGTTTTTTATCAACTCATATTTTGAACGCCGGAATGTGTCAACATGTCGTTTTCGCCCATAGGTCTGCCTGCACGCAGTATTCCGTGAATACCATGATGGACGAGTATGCATGTCATGTGGGTAGTAGTACCCAAGCCGTGTCATAATTCCATCCCCGTAATCTATAATCATTGAAAGTTTCGACTATTTTTTTTTACGTGCGCAGTAGTTTTTAGTTTTTTTTAAATCTGCGCATTGTGACGTCGTAATCAGCGAGAATAATTAATTATTATGAGCTAGATCACCATTTAATTCAATCTAATTTTGTAATTGGCATTTTGCGGTTAATCACGTCACTGTCAACTATAGTAGTGGTCATGCAGTGCTGTGAACACATTTAAACGTTGATAGAATCGCTAAGCGGAATCACAACCAAAGTCTTCGATAAATTGGCCATCGAAGATGATACCGTAGCTTTTGCATGAAGCACGAATTTTCATTTACACTACTATTATATACGTTCGACTAACACTAACTATATGGAAAATACCATAGACTACGCTTCGTAACAGGCGCACAACTTGCAATGTTCGCACCGACATAATTAACGATGCCTCTCGCATTGACAACGACATCGTTCGAGAGCGTTCTTGGGCTGTCACTCGATAAAATACGAACTGGAGGAAACGCAGCGTAATTACCAACCGGAATTGTTCGCGTCCTTGTAGCAATCCTCTGTTGTTGACAGTGACGCAACAGTCGCCGCATAACAAGCGACCAGTATTCGTACTACCGCGAGGATGCAGCCATGTTCCTTAAGTGCCAATTTGCTTCGGCGTTAGTTCGCGCGCGGGCTGGGGCGGGGGGGGAGGCTACGCGTCGGCTGCAAGAAGCTACGGACGTCGTCGCAGCAGAAGACAATGATACATTGACGTCAGTAGAGTTTAGTGCAGCGCCGTTGTTCCCGGACTCAAACCGAGTCATTACAACCGGCACGTGTAATTATAGTATGCCGGGAGTGAGAGAGAGAGAGAGTGTGTGTGAGAGAGAGAGGGAGAGAGAGGGAGGGGGGGAGGAAGAAAGGAGGGGGAGAAGAGAGGGAGAGTGAGAGAGGGGAGAGAGAAAGAGAGGGAGAGACAGGAGAGAGAGGGGAGAAGAGGGGGAGAGGAGGGGGAGAGAGAGAGGGAGAGTGAGAGAGGAAGAGGGAGAGCGAGAGACGGGGAGAGAGAGAGGGGTGGAGACGAGAAGAGTGAAGAGAGGGAGCAGAGGGGGAAGTGGGAGAGGGGGTGAAGAGCGGGGGAGAGAGAGAGGGAGACGAGAGAGAGAGGGAGAAGAGGGGGAGAGAGAGAGGGAGAGTGAGAAGGGAGGAGAGAGATAAGAAAGTGGCGTAAAGAAGGGGCGAAGAGAGACAGGGGAGAGAAGAAGGGGTGAGCGAGTGCCGAGAAAGAGGGGGAGAGAGAGACAGGGTGAGTGAGAGCTGGGGGTGAGAGAGTGGGCGAGAGAGAGGGGGAGAGTGAGAAAGGGGAGAGGGAATTGGAGAGAAAGAGAGAGGAGAGAGTGAGTAAGAAAGAGAGGGAGAGGGGGGAAAGAAAAGAGAGAGACACCAGAGAGAGAGAGAGAGAGAGAGAGAGAGAGAGCGGAAGAGATAAGGGAGAGAGCGAAATTAAATACAACGAAGAGAGAGGGGGGATCGCGCGAGAGGGGGTGGCATGAGAGAGAGTGAGAGAGATTGGGCGGGCGAATGAGAAGAGGGAAAAAGAGTGAGGGGAGAGATCAAGAAATAGAAATAGATAGATAGAATAGATAGATACTACATTCATGCATGCATGCATGCATACATACCATACATTACATCATACATACATGACCATACATACATATCATACCTGACATACATACATAATACATATCATAATACATCCATACATACATACATACATACATAAATACATACATACTACATACATAACATACAATACATACATACATATTACTACTACATACATATATACATACATACATACAACATTACCTACATACATACATACATTAAGTACATACATACATACATAACATATCATACTAATACTACAGTACATACATACCTATCATTACTACATACATACATACCTAACAATACATACATACATACATAACTACATACATACATACATACAACATACTACGATGACATTACATTACATACATACCATTACATACATACATACACTACATACATACATCATACATACATACATACATACAATACCTACATACATAATACATCATACATACATACATACTACATACATACATACATCATACATCATACATACATAACATAC
>NW_014577200.1:300412-312215 GCF_000485595.1 Priapulus caudatus | reverse complement strand
CCCTGCACCCCTGCACGCACCCCTGCACGCACCCCTGCACGCACCCCTGCACGCACCCCTGCACGCACCCCTGCACGCACCCCTGCACGCACCCCTGCACGCACCCTCGCACGCACCCCTGCACGCACCCCTGCACGCACCCCTGCACGCACACTCGCATGCACCCCTGCACCCCTGCACACGCACTCCATCTGATGAATATTTTAATTAATATTTCGACCGCCTCGACGCTGAATGTATCTCGCGCGCAACGTAACAATGCATCACGTGTCAGTTTCCTCTCTCAGCGGCGCGTTCACAGACGCACGGCTAACTGGATGTAGTAAAATTTAATATAATAATGTTAATTCTAGCAATAATAATGAAACAAACCCAAAAACTCAATTTAATCAAAAATAAATTGATATAAAAAATAAAACTAGCGATAATAAGAGAAAAGTAAATAATTAAAAATAGTGAAAAATATTTGAAAATAATTATATAATAATAATATTATTATTATATTGTTATTATTATTATTATTATTAATATTATTATTATTATCAATAAATATATTATCAAGAGCGTATAAAGAAGGAGAGCGTACAACGGTAAAATGCTGAAACCATGTTGCAGTATTAGTCGAATTAATCAACATTCCCGCACAGATACTATACTGTATACATACACGGACAGCTGTGTGTAACTTAGGCTGAATGCGGCCTTCGGTCTTGGAATCTCCATCCATCATTGTCGACGCCTTCTAATTATTGTTAATTAGATGGAAAACCCGTGAAAATAGTGCGCACACGCGCGCGGCGATGCGCGCACCGTCTGCTCTACCGACAGAAAAGGTAGTGCGGCAACGACATCTTCGATTTCGATCTAAAAAGTGTGAATTATGATTTATCATTTCAATAATTATCGATTTCTTTAACTATTTCGATAGAAAATAACGCGTGGCGGTGTGATCTTGCCGCGACATGTATTCATACGCGTCTGTTCTTCCGCGGGTACCGCTAGTTAGTGGTAACGCTGTCACGGCAGGACTGCAGGCTATACGTGAACACGCAGTGGACCCCGCCTCCTACACACCCTCCCACTCGCTTCCCATCGACTCGTGAATAAAGCACGATCGTGTGTGTTTTTTTTATGAGGGACGCCGCCCTGGCGTAGCCTTCTCGTGATCACGGTGCGGTGAGTTACTGTTCATCACGCAAGCGCTTAACCCATATCAACACGTTCGTACCGCCCCTTGCTGCGTTCTTCTCTTGTTCACGGGTCTTTCATCTGTCTACACCTCCCTATAGCGCCCAGCATGATGGGTTCTGCATAGGTACTTAACTCATCGGTACTTTCTCATAGCGACCTGGTATAATTACCCGATCGTCTCGTTCTCTTACCACCACCCCATGCATGCGATAATAAATACTAGAGCACTCGGAGAGCACAGACCTCCGCCAAGGCAGCTGAATTCTCTCAATGTGGAATTTTTTATTAATTAATTAATTAAGTGGAAAAATTAATTAATTAATTAATTAATTAAATAATTAATTGGATCCGGATTAGTGCGAGCGTGCAGGTAGGGGAGGACTGTGTTTGCCCCTTAGCCTGTGTTTGCGTGTTTGTAAGTCTACAGCCAGCGCACCTAGCAGACGTGAACTGAAACGTGCATGTTCACAAACACACAAACCAACACTCAAACATTCGCCGATGAAAACATAACCTCCGCCACGCCCCTGGCGGAGGTAATAAGGAGAAAGGACAGAAGAAGTGGAAAGTGTAGAAGAAACAATATAAGTGCGATACGGCGTTAGCCTGCATGTATCGTAGGAGTAAGTTAGTCAGTGCCTTTTCTCCATGAGGCGTATTTACAACCGAGCGAAGTCTGCCATTGTAGCGACTGTTCGGTGAGATCTACTGCGGCATGTGCGTGCGTGCGTGAGTGCGTGCGTGAGTGCGTGCGTGCGTGCGTGCGTGCGTGCGTGCGTGCGTGCGTGCGTCTTGTGCGCTTAATCTCGACCCCTATTTGTTTGCGATTTTGCGATGTTTGTACAGACATGCGCGAGCGGATTTATTTCCCACATAGACGTGATCGCAGAACGACGCGATATGATGTCGCGCCCCGAGAGTAAATTCACTCACAACAACTCCTATAGGAACTGTACATACAGAGACGGGCATACGGTACGCTGCGCTGGGTAATTATTATAATAGAGGCGCATATTATAGCAGAAGAACCAGCTTGCTATCTCTCGTCACAAAATGCGAACGCCACTGCCGCGAACAATGCTGACTTTGACGGATGCCAAAGGAGCGTCTTTGTAGGTGTATGTGCGCTGAAGCTGCTGGCTATAGAAACAGCATGGTCTGTGGTCGCAGCGGGCGAGTCAACCATGTACTGTTTACCCGACCCGCGCGCGTGTGTGCGTACGTACACGCTTGAGTTGACGTCCCTGTATATGCATGCGACATCAGCGTGTGGCCGGACCCACCGCATACCGATCATTCTGTTGACTGTCTGGATTCTGGCATCTTAAAAGGCATTCAAACCGCGGGGGGAAGTCTGCACCACCGTGCGTTAAGTACCTTGATAGCACGACTGCGAGAGTTCACTAAAAGCCCGTCGCGTCTTTATGAAGCAGCTTTTTTTAATGGCGAGAAAAGCAAACATGAAGGCGGCGCGCAAACAAACACGCGCGGGGAGAAATGTCGACATGTATATTATTCATCTGTTTAAAAACGCGCATCGCGAACGAGCGGCAAAACGGTGTTTAGATAACATCGAAGTTATCAGTTGACATGGCGGTGACGTCGTCATAGCTACTGCACCTCAGCCGTATATGCTCAGTACGTGACTAGATGTAAGGGATAAAGCTTAGCATGCGCGCGTGTGTGCGTGTGTACCGACCGCCCATTATGAGAATCAAACCCTATTACGGGTAAATCAGCGACTTTTGCTACTCCGCCCTCTTTACCCAGACCGCAACATAAGAAGTGCGTAATATTTAGAGCTCATAAACAACAAGTACATAATAGTATAGAGTATAGATATTCGCTTGAACTCGTTGTAATATTAATATTAATATTAATATTACAGCTACTAGCTCCCCACGTAACACCGGTGACGTGATAGACGGAGCAGTAATACAGCTACTAGCTCCCCACGTAACACCGGTGACGTGATAGACGGAGCAGTAATACAGCTACTAGCTCCCCACGTAACACGGGTGACGTGATAGACGGAGCAGTAATACAGCTACTAGCTCCACGTAACACGGGTGACGTGAAGCGGCCAGCGAGTAATACAGCTACTAGCCTCCCACGTAACACGGGCTGACGTGATAGACGGAGCAGTATTACTGCTACTAGCTCCCCACGTAACACGGCCGTGACGTGATAGACGGAGCAGTAATACTGCTACTAGCTCCCCCACGTAACACGGGGTGACGTGATTGACGAGCCAGTAATACAGCTACTAGTCTCCCCACGTAAAACACCGGGGACGTGATAGACGAGCAGTAATTTACAGCTAACTAGCTCCCCACGTAACACGGGTGACGGTGATAGACGGGCAGTAATACATCTACTAGCCTCCCACGCTAACACGGGTGACGTGATAGACGGAGCAGTAATAACATCTACTAGCTCCCCACAGTAACACCGTGAACGTGAATACGAGCAGTAAATACAGCTACTAGCTCCCCACGTAACACCGGGTGACGTATAGACGGCAGCAGTAATAACAGCTACTAGCTCCCACGTAACCACGGGTGACGTGATAGACGGAGCAGTATACGAGCATACTAGCTCCCCACGTAACACCGGGTGATGTTGATATGACGCGAGCAGCTAATACAGCTAGAGCTCCCCACGTAACACGGGTTTGACGTTGATAGGACGGAGCAGTAATAAGCCTACTTAGCTCCCACGTAACACGGCGTGACGTGATAGACGCGAGCAGTAATACTGCTTACTAGCCCCACGTACACGGCCGTGACGTATTAGACGAGCAGTAATTACTGCTACTAGCTCCACGTAACACGGATCGACCGGTTGATGGAGACGGAGCAGTTAATACTGCTACTTATGCTGCCCCACGTACGTACGGATGACGTGATAGACGAGCAGTAATACGTGCCTACTAGCCTCCCACGTAACACGGGTTGCGTGATAGACGGAGCCGAAGTAAGTACCAGCTACTAGCTCCACCCGTACACGGGGTGTACGTGATAGACGGCAGCAGTAATACTGCCCTACTCAGTCCCCACGTAACACGGTGACGTGATAGACGGAGCAGTAATACTGCCTACTAGCTTCCCCACGTAACACGGTGTTGACGTGAATGTAAGACGCGAGACAGTAATACAGCTACCTAGCTTCCCACGATACACGGGTGCGTGATAGACGGAGCAGTAATACTGCCCTACTAGCCTCCCACGTAACACGGATGCGTGATAGACGGCAGCAGATAATACAGCTACTAGCTCCCCACCGTAACAACAGGGTGAGCGTGATAGACGGAGCAGTAATACTGCTACTAGCCTCCCACGACAACGCGGTGACGTGATAGACGGAGCAGTAATACAATCTACTAGCTCCCCACGTAATCACGGGCTGACGTGATAGACGGCAGCAGATACATTCTACTAGCTCCCCACGTAACACCGGTGACGTGATAGACGGCAGTAATTACTGCCTACTAGCTCCCACCGTAACACTGGGTGACGTGATAGACGGAGCCAGTAATCAGCTACTAAGCTCCCCACGAACACGGGTGACGTGATCAGACGGAGCAGTAATACAATCTACTAGCTCCCCAACGATAACACGGGTGACCGTGATAGACGGAAGCAGTAATACATCTACTAGCTCCCACGTAAACACGGGTGAATTCCGGTGATAGACGGAGCCAGTAATACTGCTACTAGCTCCCCACGTAACACGGGTCTGCGTGCATAGACGGAGCAGTATACTTGCTACTAGCTCCCCCACGTAACACCCGTGACGTGATAGACGGAGCTGTAATATGCGACTAGCTCCCACGTAACACGAGGTGACGTGCATAGACGCGAGCGAGTAAACAGCTACGGAGCTCCCACCCGTGTGGACACAGGCGTGACGTGATAAAGACGGAGCAGTATACAGCTACTAGCTCCCCACGTAACACGGGTGACGTGATAGACGGGAGCAGTAATTACAGCTCACTAGCTCCCCACGTAACACGGGTGACGTGATAGACGGAGCAGGTAAATACATCTACTAGCTCCAGCGTAACACGGTGACGTGACTTAACGGGCAGATAATACTGCCTTACTAGCTCCCCACGTAACACGGGTGACGCTGATAGACGGGAGCAGTAATACAGCCTACTGCTCCCGCACGTACACCGGTGACGTGATGACGACAGTAAATACAGTCTTACTAGCTCCACGCTAACACGGGCTGAACGGGATAGACCGGTAGCAGTAATACTGCCTACTGCTCCCCACTAACACGCGGTGACGTGATAGGGAGCAGTAATACATCTACTAGCTCCCCACGTAACACTGGGTTGAACGTGATTTTAGACGGAGCAGTAATATGCTTTACTAGCTCCCCACGCTAACACGGGTGACGTGATATGACGGAGCAGTAATACAGCTACTAGCTCCCCACGTAACACCGGTGACGTGATAGACGGAGCAGTAATACAGCGTCTTACTAGCTCCCACGTAACACGGCTTGACGTGACAGACGGACAGTAATACAGCTACTCAGCTTCCACACGTAACACGGCGGTGTGACTGATAGGACGCAGCAGTAATTACAGCTACTAGCTCCCACGTTACACGGGTGACGTGATAGACGCGAGCAGTAATACTGTACTTAGCTCCCCACGTAAACACGGGTGACGTGATAGACGGCAGCAGTAATTACATCTATAGCTCCCCCACGTAACACCGGTGACGTGATGGACCGGGCAAGTAATACTGCTACTAGCTCCACACGCTAACACCGTCGGTGACTGATAGACGGAGACAGCAGTAATACAGCTACTACGCTCACACGTAAAGCAACGTCTGTGACGTGATAGACGGAGCAGTAATACAGCTACTAGCTCTCCACGTAACACCGGTGACGTGATAGACGGAGCCCCAGTAATACATCTACTAGCTCCCACGATAAACACCGCGGTGACGTGTGATAAGACGGGAGCGTGCAGTAATACAGCTACTAGCTCCCACGTAACACGGGTGGACGTGATAGCAAGGAAAAAGATGGAGCAGTAATACAGGCTACTAGCTCCCCGTAACACGGGTGACGCTTGATAAGACGGAGCCAGTAATACAGCTCTAGCTCCCACGCTAACACGGGCGCTGCCGTTGATAGACGGCAGCAGTAATACGCGCTACTAGTCGCACGTAACACGGTGACGTGAGAGACGGATAGCAAGTAATACAGCTCTAGCTCCACCACGTAAGCACGGGTCGACGTGATAGACGGAGCAGTAATACAGCTACTAAGCTCCCCACGTACACCGGTGGACGTGATAGACGGCAGCAGTAATACAGCTACTATGCTCCCCCGTAACACGGGTGACGTGATAGACGGAGCAAAAACGTAATACAGCTACTAGCTCCCACGAACACGCGGTGACGTGATAGACGGAGCAGTAATACTGCTACTAGTCCCTCACGTACACGGGTTGACGTGATAGAACGGAGCCAGTAATACAGCTACTAGCTCCCCACGTTAAACTACGTGGTGACGTGATAGCACGTGCAGTAATACAGGCAACTAGCTCCCCACGTAACACGGGTGCGTGATGACGGAGCGTAATACAGCTTTTACTAGCTACCCCCCCCACGTACACCGCTGGTGCACGTGATAGACGGAGCCAGTAATACAGCTACTTAGCCTCCCACGGGAACACCGGTGACGTGATAGACGGAGCAGTAATACTGCTACTAGCTCCCACGTAACACGGGTGACGTGATAGACGGAAGCAGCTAATACAGCTACTAGCTCCCCACGTACACGGGTGACGTGATAGACGGTGTAGCCAGTAATACAGATACTAGTCCCCACGTTAACACTCCGGGTGAGTGATAGGACGGCCGTCTATACAGCTACTTAGCCTTCCCCACGTAACACCGTGACGTGATAGACGGAGCAGTTAATACAGCGTACTAGCCTCCGCCACGCTAACACGAGGCCCGTGACGTGATAGAGGGAGCAGATAATTACCAGCTACTTAGTCTCCCACGTAACACGGGTGGTTGACGTGATAGACGGAGCAAGTAATTACTGCCCCCTATAGCTCCCCACGTACACGAGTGGACGTGATAGACCGGAGCAGTAATTACTGCTTACTAGGCTCCACGTTAACACGGGTGACGTGATAAGACGGAGCCAGTATACTGCTACTAGCTCCCCACTAAACCGGGTGACGTGGACATAGACGGGAGCGTAATACAGCTACTTAGCTCCCCACGCTAACACGGGTGACGTGATAGACGGAGCAGTAATACATCTACTAGCCTCCCAGTACACGTGTGGACGTGATAGACGGGCAGTAATATGCTACTAGACTCCGCACGTACACGGGTGAGCGTGATAGACGAGCAGTAATGACTGCTACTAGTCCCCACGTAACACGGGTGACAGTGATAGACGGAGCAGTAATACAGCTGACTTAGCTCCCCACGAGAACACCGGTGACGTGATAGACGGAGCAGTATACAGTACTAGCTCCCACGTAACACGGGTGACGTTGATAGACGGAGCCAGTAATCAGGTACGTAGGCTCCCACGTAACACGGGTGGACGCTGATAGAGGTAGCAGTAATACAGCTACTAGTCCCCACGTAACACGTGGATGACGTGATAGACGGAGCAGTAATACTGCTACTAGCTCCCCAGTACTACGGGTTGACAGTGATTAGCGAGCAGTAATACATCTACTAGCTCCCCCGTAACAGGGGTGACGTGGAAGACGGAGCAGTAAGTACAGCTACTAGCTTCCCACGTAACACCGGTTGACGTGATAGACGGAGCAGTAATCAGCTACTAGCTCCACCCGTGAACACGGGTGACGTGATGACGGAGCATTATACTGCTACTAGCTCCCACGTACACGGGGACGTGAATAGACGGAGCAGTAATACAGCTACTAGCTCCCACGTAACACGGGGTGACGTGATAGACGGCAGCATGTATACAGTTTTTACGGAAGTCCCAGTTACACGGGCTGACGTTGATAGTACGGAGCGGAGTAATACTGCTACTAGTCCCCACGTAACGGGTGACGTGTAGACGCGAGCGTATATGTTAACTAGCCTCCCCACGTAACACGGGTGACGTGTGACGGCGAGCAGTATACAGATAACTAGCTTCCCCACGTAACACTGGGTGACGTGATAACGGTAGCGTATACAGCTACTAGGGCTCCCCACGTAAGCACCTGGTGACGGCCCAACCCCGCCTCCCCTGTGTCGATAGACGGGCAGTAATACTTGCCTACTACTAGCTCCCCACGTACACGGGTGACGTGATAGCGGAGCAGTATACAGTACTAAGCTCCCACGTAACACGGGGCTGACGTTGGATAGACGGAGCAGCTATACAGCTAGGCTAGCTCCACCACGTAACACGGTGACGTGATAGACGGCCTAGCAGTCATAATACAGCTACTAGCCTCCCCACCGTAACACGGTGTGACGTGTAGACTGCGAGCAGCTAATACTGCTCTAGCTCCCCACGTAACAACGCGGGTGACGTGATAGACGGAGCAGTAATACTGCTACTAGCTCCCCACGTAACACGGGTGACGCGGGGATAGACGGAGCCAGTATTACAGTCTACTAGCTCCCCACGTAACACGGCGTGACGCTGATAAGACGAGCAGTAATACAGCTACTAGCTCCCCACGTAAACACGGGTGACGTGATAGACGGAGCAGTAATAATCTACAGCTCCCCACGTTAACACGGGTGACGTGATAAGAACGGCAGCAAGTAATACTGCCTTACTAGCTCCCCACGTAAACGACGTGGTGACGTGCATAGGACGGAGCAGTAAATACAGTTACTAGCTCCCCACGTAACACGGGTGACGCTGATCGACGGGAGCAGTACTACTGCTACTAGCTCCACGTAACACGGTGACGGTGATAGACGGAGCAGTAATACTGCTACTAAGCTCCCCACGTAACACGGCGTGAACGTGATAGACGGAGCATACATACCTGACTACTACCTCCCCACGTACACCGGTGACGTGATAGACGGAAGCAGTAATACTGCGTACTAGCTCCCCACGTAACACGGCCTAACGTTGATTAGACGGAGCAGTAATACTTGCTACTAGCTCCCGCACGTAACACGGTGACGTGATAGACGGTAGCAGTTATACAGCTACATAGCCTCCGCCAGATAACACGGTGATCGTGAATTAGACGGAGCAGCAGTGATACTGCTACTAGCTCCACGTAACACGGTCGTGACGTGATAGAGGAGCCAGTAATACTGCTCTAGCTCCCCACGTAACACCCGGGCTGACGTGATAGACGGAGCAGTTTAATTACAGCTACTAGCTCCACGTAAACACGGGTGACTTGATAGACGGGCTAATACAGCTACTAGCCTCCCCACGTAACGCGGGGTACGTGATAGACGGAGCAGTAATACAGCTACTAGCTCCCCACGTAACACGGGTGACGTGATAGACGGAGCAGTAATACAGCTACTAGCTCCCCACGTAACACCGGTGACGTGATAGACGGAGCAGTAATACTGCTACTAGCTCCCCACGTAACACGGGTGACGTGATAGACGGAGCAGTAATACTGCTACTAGCTCCCCACGTAACACGGGTGACGTGATAGACGGAGCAGTAATACATCTACTAGCTCCCCACGTAACACGGGTGACGTGATAGACGGAGCAGTAATACTGCTACTAGCTCCCCACGTAACACGGCTAACGTGATAGACGGAGCAGTTATACTGCTACTAGCTCCCCATGTAACACGGGTGACGTGATAGACGGAGCAGTAATACTGCTACTAGCTCCCCACGTAACACGGCTAACGTGATAGACGGAGCAGTTATACAGCTACTAGCTTGCTACCCGAACGCCGACAACTGGCGAATCACAAGTATCCGAGTGCTTTGTTTATTTTCAAACGACGGGACGCCGACCAGAAATAGCATTTCGCGGGGGTGAATGCAATATCTCTACGTATCCCGCCTGAGCCAGGCGGATGAGGCTAACGCTACGGTATAGCAGCGTGCCCCCAGACCTCGTGTGATCCGGTAAGTGGCTCTCCACTCTAGAGCCAGCCGGCGAGAAGGCAAAGCGACTAAATCACTTTCATTACGCGAGTCCGTAGCGCGAAATATCGCCGGTAAGAGCTGACAGCTGATCCAATTGTCTCATTACTCAGCCAGCCTCGTGGGACCTCGTCTTACGTCTGTACGCAGAAAGAATCTAGAGAGAGAGTGTGTGGAATGTAGTGAGCCGCTCTTTAGCGTGTGTGTAGAGCAGGGATTTTTTTCCTACACGTTTCGGTGGTTTGCCTTGCAGACAACAGGCAGCCGGTTGCTTACTGGTAGATGAAATTACGATACGACATCAGCGTGCGAAAGCTGTTGTGTCTCTCATATTGACACCGCATTTGCCGTGTGTGATGCGACCAGATGACGAGTGAACGAAGAACGGGGGAGCAGAATGTTTTCTGTGGTCGAATAAAGCAAATAGAATGTCATCTGCGATCGAATAAGATCAGGATGTCATCTGCGATCGAATACGTTTAATAGAATGTCAGCTGCGATCGAATAAGTTTAATAGAATGTTGTCTGCGATCGAACGCGAGTCCACTCGCACTTCTAGAAGCGCACGCATGTAGAGCCACGTGGGGCGAGAGCGCGTGTGCAGTAGCAGCGTATGTAGTAGCAGTCCCCTCCCCCTCCTCCTCTCCTCCCCCTCCACCTCCACGCCGAGCCACACGGAGGGCTGATCTTATCAAGAGCGGGAATAGGAGCCTATACGGTTGGGTCACCGGGTCGAGTGTACGGTGTCTTATTCACAGATGGTCGAAAGAGGCAGCGCAAGAGCGAGCGGGATGGAGAGAGAGGGCGGTGCGAGGGAAAGAAAAAGAGGGGGAGAGCGCGCTGAGAGAGAGGGGAAGGAGAGAGCGACGGGAGGGAGAGAAAGAGGGCAGTGGGAGGAAAAGGAAGAGAGGGGGAGAGAGCGCGCTGAGAGAGAGGGGGAAGGAGAGCGCGACGGGAGGAAAAGAAATAGAGAGTGATGAGGCAGAGAAAGAGAGAGAGGAGGCTAGAGAGAGAATGAGCGGCAGAGGGAAGCGTGAGAGAGCGAATGAGGGAGAGAGAGAGAGTGTTTGCGTGCGTGCGCGCGCGTCTGTGTCATAGTAGGCAATACGATGAGCCAGGCGATGTATCACTTGATTCATACACGCAGCAAGGACGTGCTTATTCTGTCGTTTACAACCAGCTTTTGCAATTCGCAATATTTGTTACGATTTATATATATTTATATTTTAATTTATATTTGCTAACAATATTAAAAGCAGATTGCTTTTAATTCCTGTTTACGGGGTTTCTCATTTTGGTCTATGAAACGTATGGCAATAGGGAAGAATCGGCAGGCACTGGCAGACCGATAAAGGAAGCTGATGGATCAGCAAGAATCGTAGAGCAGTTAGAGTTAACCAGAAAACGAGAAAACATACAGACGCCGTACACGTGTATTTTCACACACACACGCACGGACGCACGCACACAGGCACACACACACACACACACACACACACACACACACAC
>NW_014577200.1:296810-300147 GCF_000485595.1 Priapulus caudatus | reverse complement strand
ACACACACACACACACACACACACACACACACACACACACACACACACACACACACAAGCGGGATACTTGTTATCCAGCACGGCGTTCGATGGGCCAGAAGTTAGTGACAATAAACAGCTAGAGGCAGCGGCCGCTACACGGATCACATATCTCTGAGTCGCCGATGAAGACACCGCGCAGACCGGAAATACGTCACGTGACCGCGCGTCTGACATCTAACGTGAATCATGGGAGGCATCGTGCGCTGTCGAAACACCACAAATACGTACAAAACTAACTCGTACGCTGCTGTACGGTGTAGTTGGTACATCCTACACGATATAGCTTATAAGCTACTTAACAGTAACGGAGTACATTTATTTCGTGATAAATACGTGTGTATTTCACCTGTTAGACCGTTTGTCCGAACCTGTTGCTAACATAGATTTTTAGACAAGATACACTCAACCTTTTTGATGTAGACGGCGTTGGCCCGTTAAAAATACATATAGTTTGAAATGCGATGCCTTCATGGGTAATTCATACGTCATTTATATATAATACGACTACGATGGTATATATATAACAACGAGTCTTTTCTGAAATTAAATAAAGTGATGAGAACGAAGTTGCTACTCACAATCTTTCAAGATTGACCAAGTCATCAAACGATCCCCTTTCGATGCTCGTAATCTGATTTTCGAGAAGTTGCCTAAAAAGTAAAGCGAGAAATGAGAGTCTTGATAAATTTAATGAGAGTTCAACTGCGTTTCAAATCCACGCATCCGCGTGTGCCGAATAGACACATTGATTCAGTGTAAACAACACGAGTGTTGCAAGTTACGATGAGTCACACGGCAATGACGCGTGAGGTCAATTAATTAATCACATTGAAAATTATTTTAATTATTTACTCAGTCCTCATCTGTCCCCGGTGGAACACAAGGCTGCCATCTTGCTAATCCTGATCCTACTATAACTTTAGTATCGTGCCACGCGGTTGTATGAACCCATTCATAACTTGGTAAAACTCTTAAAATTCTGCGCTCGCGTGGCATGAAGCACATTATGCACGTAAAACATTTTCACGATTACAAAACACCGTAAAAGGAAAATAAAACTTACAGAATTCGCAGATTGCCGAGTCCAGCGAAGTCATTTCGGTGCACCACCGATAGATTATTGCCTTGCAAATCCCTGCAAAAGAGAGACACATACAGGTGATTATATTGCTATTGTTCCGAGCACTGTATCGCTAAGGTAAGCGATATACGCGGTGCTACGTCTTTACGTATCAGCAACAGTGGTTATTAAATAGGCGTTGTTCGCAGGTCGTATACACCGAGCCGGTGACAATACGTGCTAATTACATACGCTGTTAGTTCGAAGTCGGTGGCCAAACACAACCGCTACTCACATGCAAATTTGTTTCTCATTTCAAGCGACAAATAGCGGGGTCGACCGCTGGTAAGTGCGCATATACTTACGAGAAGGGGGAAGATGAGAGCGCGAAGAGAGAGAGAGAGAGGGAGAGAGAGAAAGAGCGAGAGAGAGAGAGAGAAGGAGAACGAGAAAGAGAGGGACAAGAGACCGGGCATAAGAGAGAGAGAGACACACGACGACGGTTGAGTCCGGGAGAAGCTCGCACGTTATGTGCACTCGTTCCGGCGAGAAAGACGGAAAGAGAGACAGACGATGAGAGGGGGAGAGAGAGTCGGTAGATAAGAGATCGATGAAGAGTAGAGCGCGAGTCAGAGATGAGAGTAGAGAGAGCGACCAGAAGAGAGAAGAGAGCATACGAGAAGGAGAGAGAGAAGACGAGAGAGAGGAGACTGAGAGAAGACGAGCGACAGGAGAATGAGAGAGAGAGAGAGAGCTGAGCGGTGAGAGTTGATTAACTGTGGAAGTGAGCGAGGGAGAGGCACAGAGCGGCGAGCGTAGGCAGAAGAGAGAAGATCAGGCGAGGAGGAGAGAGAGAGAGTGGGGGGCAGCGTGGCGGGGCAAGATACCGCTAGAGCACAAGCAGAGGAGAGAGAGATGGAGGAGACACCACACACCCGCAGGAAAAAGTATGAGTAGAGGAGAGGGAGCTCGCAGCGCACGCGAACACAATTGTATAAACACGAACCAAAGAATAAACTGACGAGAATGAAGGGCGGATCGAGAGAGAGAGAGAGAAGGAAGGCGAGAGAGGAAGGACGAGTGCATGCGGGAGAGGACATACACACAGACAGACATGACACAAATAGAGAATCCTCGGCGCGCAACCTATAGCATATCCTTCTGGACCCCCGTAATAGCAGCCACAAGCTCATTGCCACGCCGCCCCCCTCGACCCCGCCCCGCGCTAAAGCATACTCATCACCGTCTGACTGTCATTACGCTCGAGCAGTGACATAGATGAGAGACGTCGGCGCCTGGAATGGTCGACGCGGCGAGTATGGGTGCGTTTATTACCGGCTGACCCGTCAATGGAGCGTCCGCGGCGCTGTGCTGTATATGATGCGCGAATAGCCGGGTAGAGTTCGCCGCCACGCTAGACGAGAAAGTAGGAGAGGAGTGAGCGGGGGGCGTGGCGTGTCTGCGTGTGCAGGGGTGGTGGTGTAAGTAGTGCGCTGTGTGCTGGGATGGGGGCGTGTGTGTGCTGTTGCGGCCTGGTGGTGTGTGTGTGATGTGGGTGTGTTGTGTGGGGTGTGTGTGTGTGGGGCTGTGTGTGTGTGTGTGTGGGACAATTTTGGGCGTGTGCTCGTGCTGTTCGGTAGTGTGTTTGTGTGTGCCTGTGTGTGTGTGTGTGTTGTGTGTGTGTGTGTGTGTGTGCATGTGTGTCGTGTTGTGCTGTGTGTGTGTGGCCTGTGCGGTGTGGGGATCGGGGCGCTGTGTGTGGGTGTTGTGTGTTGTGTGTGATGTGGTGTGGTGTGTGTGGTGTAGTGTGCTAGTGTGTGTCGTGTGTGTGTGTGCTACGCCTGCTGCCTGTGCGCGCGTGTGATGCTGTGTGGTTGTGTGGCGATGTTGTGTGTGCAGCGCCCTCGTGTAAGCGTGTTTCGTTGTCGCCCTGAGTGGATTGGCTGGTAGGGTTTGTGGTGTTGTAGTGAGGTATAGGTGGGCGGGCTGCTATGTGGGAGTGGAAGCTGGCCATTCATACACTAGCTTAGCCTGTTGTTATGCAATGGAGTATACGTCTATGATTACCTACAGGTCCCTATGGATTACGCCGGACTCGAATGCTTGTCGCGCGTGGCTATAGCCTTGCTTGGTTAATGCGGAGAGTGCAGTGTTCAAGAAATACATTGTTTAAGAATAGATATTTACGTAGATACATACACACACGCACGCACAAGCTCGTACGCGTGCACGCAC
>NW_014577200.1:281834-294300 GCF_000485595.1 Priapulus caudatus | reverse complement strand
TACTTCTCTCGTTCTCTCGTTCTCTCCTTCTCTCCATCTCTCCTTCTCTCGCTCTCACTCTCTCTCTATCTCTCTCTCTCTCTCTCTCTTTCTCTCTTTCCCTCTAACCTCTCTCTTGTCCTTTCTACACTTTTCTCTCACGCACGAACCCTCTCACACTCTCCTCCTCGTTATCTTTCTTGGCGTATACTTTTGTTGTGCGTATATAGCACGCGAATGAGCACCGGACTTTACAATGCTTTTAACGTGCAATAAAATTACACTTTACAACGAAATAATTATAACCGCAAGAATAATATAATAGCACGTCGCCGTACACACCTGTACCTCGCCTCATCTTAAATACAAACTAGGTAAAGACGGGCTGTGTGATAGTAACTTACGGTGCGTACGTACGGAGAGTGCTACGGTACCGTACAGGGATGATATGGTTCCGTACGGGGAATGATACGGTACCGTACGGGGAATGATACGGTACGGTACGCGGAGTAATACGGTACCGTACGGGGAGTGATACGGTGCCGTACGGGGATGATACGGTTCCGTACGGGGAGTGATACGGTACCGTACGGTTAGTGATACGGTACCGTACGGGGAGTGATACGGTACCGTACGGGGAGTGGTAAGGTACCGTACGGGGAGTGATAGGTACGTATGGAGAGTGCTACGGTACCGTACCGGAAGTGATACGGGACCGTATGGGGCGTGATACGGTACCGTACGGGGAGTGATACAGTACCGTACGGGTAGTGATACGGTACCGTACGGAAAGTGATACGGTACCGTACGGGGAGTGATACGGCACCGTACGGGGAGTTATACGATACCGTACGGGGAGTGATACGGTACCGTACGGAGAGTGTTATAAGTGGGGAAGGGATGGGATAAACTTACAGTCGCTCGGTAAGAGTCGGTAGATTTCGTGGCACGACGGTCAAGCCCTTGTGGCTACAGTCCAGTGAATATCCCGCACATTTGCACTCCTTTGGACACTGAAACGCCTGTTGCGCGCTCGCACAGTAGGCTCCAGCCACTATCAACAGCATCAGCAGCTTCATCGTCATCGTCGCCGTAGCCATCGTCCTGGCTTATCCGGCGCTGCTGATCCGTCGATGACACTTAATATTTATGCGCAGAGAAAAACACGAAATCCGCTTGCGATCCGAAATCCGCTTGCGATCAGAAATCAGCACACAATCCGAAATTCGCGTACGATCCGGAATCCGAGTACGACCAGAGAACCTCGCGTTTAGTTCTACGACGAAAGCATCCTTGAACACCGCACGAAAACGCTCGCCTGTATCCAATCGGGATCTCTCACATCGTAGGTAATCACTTTACTGCTATCTCTCTCTCCCCGCTATGCTCCTTACATGCGAGATTCACACGCACACACACACACTAGTTATCCAGACGGACGATAGCGCAGTTCCAGCAGCAATCGTCATCATCATCCCACGGCGTTCGCACATGCTTGCTCGCGATATCTACCCGATACTGCCGCTGTTTGGAACCGCCACCGCTGCCGCTGCTGCTGCTACCGCTGGCCGCGCTCACGGACGCGCTCATTTTTGCTGCGGGGGGTAGTGGGGGTGCGCCTGCGATCGCCGAGTTTCGGGTGGAGTCGGCCACGACCACTAACATTCAGCCGATTAGGGGAACAATGAGGGCCGATGTGTGTGCCCAGCACGGTGCTAACGATTTACAACTAGCCCGCAGTGTCAGGCTGGTCGGTGTCAGCGCGGAGCAGGGCATATATTATACTGCTACTAGAAACAGCCGAGCTTGTAACGGCCGAAGGGGTTTATGTCTCTCTGGGGGATTGTCGAAACATGTGATGCCCCTAACACTAGCCTAACCCTAACCTTAACAGCAGCTGTAATCTAATCCCAGCCATAACCCTAACCTCATCGTAACCTTAACCCTATAGTGTAATCATGGCCCTAACCTAAATGTGGTCATGACCCTAACCCTAACTTAAACCCAACCCTAACGCAATCACAAACCGAAGCTATATAATAGGCTATAATATAATATAATAGTCTAAAGTACGGCAGTTCAGTCTCCAGGTTTTGTACCCATGCCGACATGCCGACATGCAGATGACATGGACAACTTTAACGCTAATTAACAGCTAGTAGTTTTCTGTTAGTAAATTAAGCGACTTCGCCGCCTGATAACATGTAACATAGACGATCTGTAGGATTACACGTTATTGCTTAGATACACTCTACGCGCTATATATATATATATATATCAAGAATAAATAATCACAAATTTGTGATTAATAATTTGTGATTATTTTCTCCTGATAATATATATATATATATATATATATGATATCAAGAGTACATAATGGGAGATATAGGACATTATGCTGGCTTTGATGTAACTTTATTGATTTTTTACTGCGATCCGCAATTTTGATCTGTCCGCTTTATCAACGTTGTCTCTCTCCGTCTTCTATATAGTCCCTTGGGCGTTGAAGACTAATCTTTATGAGGTTATATGAGGCAGGATAAAACCTTTTACATGCGCAGCGAGAAAGAATGCGCATCATCATGACATTCCGCCCGTCATTGCCGCTCTCTTCTTGTTCCTATAGGCGAAACCATAGATATAATACAAACAGATAGTGTATATGGATATTGTATGTACACAGCGACAAGGGCAAATAACACCAGGTATGTAATTCGAGGTAATAATGCCAGGTTATATTAGCGCCTGATAGTGTGTATATAGGATATCTAAAGGAGGCTCGGGAACGATGGTAGCGCCACGCCGCGGCAGCTGGCGCTATTATTGTCACCAGGGATAAGGCTCGCGGCGCCAGTGACGTAACACGCGACTATGCACGCTTCAATTCTAGTGCATGTGATGATTTAGCATCGGCTCCTATTAGCAGATTTCTCACAATATTTCGAGACGGGAATCTCTCGTCGTTCAAAAAGCTCGCTATATGCTAATTTAACGAGATTACATCCGAATTCTAAACATCGTAAGACGAATATATACGCGCGACAATAGCCGATGGCCACTAACATGTTTCATTACAGATTTTCACATCTCAGAGCGTTTCATGTTGCCAGACGGCTGAATATGTCCAGGAAGACGTTTCCTACGTACACACATTTTCTCATATGTGACTGACAACTGTATAGCATAGAAGGAGACTCAATATTTAATAAGTTTTTTTTTGCATTATAAGGAGAATTTTCGAAGCTATTATAACCACCATTAGGGCTCGCCATTAATATTCCATTTCATATTGACATTCTTAGATAAGAAGCTTCCACAGTAATATTGTCAACCAAGTACTGTATATATGTCCCTGCATTACTGGCAGTGAGTTTTATTGTCAGTAAAAAATACAGTCATATGCCTTTGACAGTGAACATTTTAGCTCCATTTCTCATGGTTGTGCGTTCTCTCTATATATAATAACGATATCTCTGAACCATATACCATATATATTGAAATTCATTCATACAGAGACACAGTATTATAGCATGTCATGTACTAAATAAACGCATGCGCATTGGATCAAATTACAGATACAATGCATATAATTAATAGCACTAATATTTCATATCGAATATAATACTGTGTAAAGTTCAATCATGTTTATATGAAACAAACAAAAATACCGATCAACACTTACTGAATCAAACTATGTTTTACATACACAACAGTTTACTGCGCACCCATGCATCGACACACATCGACACATAACAGAGAATTCCACTTAGTCAGAGACTGCTAGAAAATCTGCTACAGGCAACATAAACAGATGCAGTTATCCATCCATCAGTCGTTCATCAAACGTCGTCATCGTCACACATCGATCCGAGAGCTGTCACGACAACACACATCGACACTGTCACACCTTCGTCCGCGAATGCCACCACATATCCGACCCAAAGTTTCACCAGTTCTGCCTAAGTCTTTCCATCTCGGTTCCACCAGGGGGCGCCGACAACGCTGCGTCAGAACGATCCGTCTGTCTGTATGATCAGCGTCCCTCCGTTCGGCGTCGCCTCCATAATGTGATGCAGCGTTGCCTCGTCAATCCGCACGTCTGCGCCGTTCACCACCACCCCAGCAGGAGGCGCCGCCGCATCGTCGTCGTCGTCGCTGCGCAGCGAGAGCCGCGCGCTGTTGTCGTTGTCAGCGACCGTCGTCGCGGCGACCTGGTAGTCGACGACCTCTATCTGGTCAGCAAGCACGTGGAGACCGTCTTCGTACGTCGTCTGCTCCTCCCCCGCCCGCTCATCACACGACCCCGCCGCGACCCCGCCGCCGCCATTGTAGAACTCGCGTGACTGCTTCTGTGAGAGCGTGATGGCGACGAGGCTACGGTGCTTGGAGAGGTTGTGCCGGTAGAGCGTCGCGCGATGCTTCGCTGAGTAGTCGCAGAAGAGGCAGTGGTGCGGCTTGTCGCCTGAAAGACGCGTGCGCGGCATGCGCGGAGCAGCCATCAGCTGTGTGAGCGGGAGGACGTACAGCAGGGCGTGCCGGGTGAGGCGCTAAACACAGACTGTCACATTATACTGGAGGCATGATCATAGATATATCAGTAGAACAACATGATGTAGTGTAGACCCAGGCTTCCTTCACCAATACAGCGAGCACAAAAGTGTGAAGAACCAAATGAAGTGTCGTTATGTTGCTGGTGGTGGCGACATTACACTAGTCTAGATAAAACAAAATTGCACGCGTGAGAATTGCTGGAGTTACCTGTGTGCGTGGGCATGTGTGCCTTCAGCATTGAGCTTGATTTAAACTTCATGCCACAGAAAGGGCACACGTGTTTTCTCGCGCTCTCGTTCTGAGCTGTAAAAACACATGAATCAAGATTAGTCCTCTTCCGTTGTTTTAATTTCACATTATCCTCTGATTTCAAACGAACCTAATTTGACTGCTCCACACGGCAGGTATTCATATGATAACTACAGCATGTCTGCCGTAATAAGGAGCAAACGAATCATGCACCGACATTAATCTCCTACTACGGATGATACCACCAATAAGATTAATAATTACTAAATAGCTCAATAGCTATTTAAGGCAATTAAGGTGTAGCACAGTTTATCACCTGGGGCCCGTTGCCAGAAAAAAATTAGTCTTAACATTAACCTTAAACTTAAGTTTTTCTCTTAAAGCGTTGCCAGAAACTTTGTAAAGTTAAGAGAATTAAAAATTCTCGTAACTTTTCTCTTAACTTAAGAGATCCTAGACCCTCCCTTAACTTTAATATTAAGATGAAAATAACACATTTAGACTAAGAATTACAATTATAGTGATATTATATTTTATATTAATGAGTAATATCATGTTTTTTTCTTGAAAAAACACGTCAAAAACATTAATTATCTACTGATCGTGAAGCAAAACAAAAGTGTCAAAACATTTACAAATGCCGTATGGCATTTGTTCTCTTGTTTTAAATACTTTTGCACTGACCACACGACTCTCGCGTCTCGTGAGAATTGCTACAGTGTGAGAATTTGTCTTGTTGTGCAGAACCTTGGTGCAGAATAAATTCAAGACCGTGTCGTTTTTCATCAAATATTATTTATATGTGGTTAGCCATCATAATATGCATAAATTACTGTGATGTACAATAAATGTGTATGAATTTGAATTTTGTGATCGATTCCCATCCAATCAGCAGCCTTGTGATGAAGTTCCTGTTATCGTAAGTTTTCACTTAAGTAAGTTTAGTTTAAGTTGGTTTCTGGCAACGCTATTAAAATTAACCTTAACATTAACATTAGACTTAAAATTAATCGTAACTTTACGAAGTTTCTGGCAACGGGCCCCTGGTAGATGGCATTTACATATGAATGCAGAGGTAGAAGTGAGTTCAAGGTAGAAGCTACAGGCATACGACTACACTAACAGTCCCTCTACATATCTCCTCACATGAAAGCGACCAGTATTTTTTGAGCATTTGATTCACTATGCGATAACTACGACAAGCAGTGGGCTGTGAGTTCACCTACAGTGTTTGTTTCGCATGTGAGACAGCAGGGTTTTCTGCTCGCGTGCCTTGTAGTAGCACAGAGTGCAGCTGTAGGGCCTGAACTCTCTGTGTGTGTCCATGTGCCGCCGCAGAGTCTCCTCATTGAAGGTCGCGTATGGACAATTGTTGCATGTAAACTCCTTGAAGTGCTTCTTCTTCAGATGTTCCTGAAAGACGAACGCCGCCCCGTCGCAGTGAAGTAGTCAGAGGGCCACCAAGAAGATTTAATGCTCTTGCAGTGACCTCCCTCAGTGTCGTGGCCGAAGTACGACCCAGAGAGGATTCCGCCCAATAACGGGAGGAAGATAATCAAGGGAGAAGGGTCGGGTGCAAAATCACGGTAGTGGATGCAAGAAAGGAAGAGCATATATGCATGCATGGTTCAATTACAGCAAAATGACAGGTTTGAGAAATTTATCTTATATGCAGGATGAACACTTTAGACCTATCATCAATTCTGTTCGATGATAATGCTACTGACCAATTCCCAATAAGTTTCATGTGCACTGCAATCAGAAAAGACAACAACTAGCAAGGAAACAACATGCAACAGCATCAAGCTCTTGACTATAAGCATTCAAAGCCAACATACGCACGCACGCACGCACTCACGCACACACGCACACACGCACACACGCACGCACGCACGCACACACATCTCAAACAAACAACACATAAGACGACGAAAGGGCGCCAACAGTGAGGTAGCAAGTACGCCGACGACATACGCCAGGTTACCTGCAGGTATGAATTGTCCTTGCCGATGTAGTCGCAGAACTGGCACTGCACTGAGCAGACGGTCGAGTGCTCGCGCTTGAAGTGTATGTCGAGTGTCGCCTTGCTGCTGTAGACCTTGGAGCAGTAGACGCAGACAACGTTGGAGTCGGCGGTGCGATTGTGCAGCTCCATGTGCTTCTTGAGCCGCGAAGGCATCGAGAACACCTTACCGCACACGTCACAGATCTGGCCGCGTCCCTGTGAGTGCAGCAGCAGCGAGCGTGAGGCCACAATTAAAAAAATCTTTGTTTGCCCCCACCCGACCCAGGCTGAATAATTTGGGTAGGTAGGTATGTTTCTTCTTCTTTTTTCAGGGGGGTCTTTTTACAAATTCAGCATGGTGTCTACATGCTCGGGTGTGCTTGTGTGGAGATACCTTTATGTTGAATGTTTATTTTCCTTGGTACATATAATGTATTGCCTACAGATTTATATAATGTACAGTGATACAATTTGTAAAAAAAAATGAAAAAGATAAATAAATTTGTTTGAGTCGGCCCCTTTTAGGCGGGCCGGTCGGGTGAGGGAAAACAAACAATATTTTTATCATGGCCTGAGTGCAACATTCATGATGATAGTGGGCCATCCTCACCTCACACCAAATCATTTCCGGCACCTCCTCGACATCGAGGTTCGGCTGCTCCCTCACACCTCCCCACTTCAGCTCCTGCTCCTCTTCACCTCTTTCTCATCTTCATCTCACCTTCACGCCTCCTTCTTCACACCTCCTCAGCTCAGTTCCACCTTACATCACCTCATCCTCCTCCGTCACACCTCCTCAGCTCAGTTCCACCTTACATCACCTCATCCTCCTCCGTCACACCTCCTCAGCTCAGTTCCACCTTACATCACCTCATCCTCCTCCGTCACACCTCCTCAGCTCAGTTCCACCTTATCTCACCTCATCCTCCGTCACACCTCCCCCAGCCTCACATGATCCTTCTACAGCTGTCATAACCTGCCCTCAATCATTAAACAGCTGAGGTAGGAGCGTTAACAACACGCACGTGTTGTTTGCGAAAACTCATTCTTGCCTCAGACGTTCTAACCTGCCAAGTGATACACCCATGTGGAACACCGAATCAAACCTCCAGCGATCGAGACATTCGTGCACACATCGCAAAAGTTTGGACAGCAACTCGAGTTATGCATGAGAATCGCGCCGGTGTTCACGAAATACCGAAGTGCAGACATGAGGAGAGTCGATGGCCTCGCATTCTCACCTCGTGAACCTTCATGTGACTGCGTATGTTTGCTCGCACTTTGGACTGGTACTTGCAATGTTCACACCTGCAAGTATACAATACGAGACTGAGTAATGAAAGAGGCAATCAACCATGGGCATGTCTCTATCTAGCTCATGCATCTCTCTATATCTGTCTCTGTCTCCTCCGTCTCTCTCTCTCTCTCTCTCTCTCTCTCACTATCTATTTCCCTCTCCCTCCCTCTCTCTCTTTGTCGTTCTCTCTCTCACTCTATCTCTCTAGCTATCTCCAGAACTAACAGAACCAACACACACACCACTGCACCTATGAACAACATAAACCTCTGTGCAAACCACCTCGAACCTTCATCCGAACAAATGCCACGAGGTACGAGCGATCGCAGAGATCTCCACGCACGAACAAGCGTCGCCGACTTACTGGTAGATGACGTTGTTGTGCAGATCCAGGTGGCGCTTGTAGGCCTTCTCGTACTTGAATCTGTCGCCGCACTCGTGGCAGACGAAGCGATGCACGTCGTCGTGCACGCGCTGCTGGTGCAGGTTGAGTAACGCCGACGAGGAGAACTGCTTGTCGCACTTCTCACACCTGCTGCGGCAACGAGACGCGACGTCGAGCAACGGGAAACAAGCAAACGTATATCTGCGTGACTTCACTAGTTTGACCAATTAACACGACGCGATTGAAGTTCCAACAGTTATGATGACATTTTAGACAAATTAGAACGAAGTCAAACGTATTTTGTCCGACGCAATTCAAGCTGCGTTCCAACACACTAATAATGACATTTTAGAAAAATTCAAATGAAGTTACATGTATTTTGTCCAACGTTTATCCTGGCAAACATTGCAAAAAACATTGCTTAAGATAGAGTATTTACCTTTTGTCTCTGACTTTGCCCTTCCTTGCCATCGTAATGTTTTCACCTGTATGAGATGCCAGATGGCGTGCCATGTGTGCCCATGCTGTAGTTATCTTGTAACAGTGAGGGCATTTGAGATACGAGTGACCTGCACCACAATAAAAGTATATCTTTTTTCCAATTTCACAACAAAAAATCAAATGACACGAACAACAGTAACATTAATATATTAGTTACTAATCAGACAGCCATGACAATTATATATAGTTTTAATATCAGGACTTGCACAGTCCAATACATAACGAAGTAACATTTAAAGAAGGAAAAATAGCTTGGGGTGCAGTACATGTAATACAGGGGCCAGTGGCATTTATAATACTCTCCACTAAAATATCATTCAAGGAACATTGTAGTAGCTAGTAAGCATGCACTTTCCAGTGCACTAGTCATGGCTCTCATGGTGGTAATCATAGACTTAGGGTTAATAAAGAGGCTAAGTAATACTGCACATTCATAATTCACTTAGAGATTTTAAAATGAAAAAATGAATACCGATAGCGCGTATATGACAGAAACTCGATCGTTGCAAAACCAAACTGTTGATTGACGTTGCTGGAGCTTACACAGGATTATAAGTTACCTGCTACGTGGCACTTCTTGTGCATATCGACTTCTTCCTGGGAGGACAGGTATGCTGTGGGACAAAACTCACACTGCCCAGGACTTGTCCCTTCTTCAAGCTTCACAATATTAGCACTGAAAATTTTGCACTTGGGCATTAGTAAACACATACAGTACCACATCCTTAATTTTAACTGTACTTTACTGAGACAATATAATATTATAATACAATGTAATAGAGACAATATTAAATTTATTTAAATAATGTTCTCAGCACCGATTTTTTAAATTTGTAGTCAGAAAAGGTATTATGCACCTAATCTTGTAATCTATTTGAAAATCAATATTAATATATATATAGATTATAACATTGACTGTCACGTTCGTCACTGTATATATATAAGTATATATATATAATATATATATATAGTATATGCTTCATGCATCGCTTGACAAGGAGAGAGCAATGACAATGAAGGTTGGGTCTCGATCACAACTATGCAATAATCATCACGCAAAACAAAACTCGATTACAGAATAGGTACCCTAATTCTCCATGGTGCGTACGTTGACGAACAGGCTACTGCGTGATGTAAATGTACTGGGTAGAGGAGCCGGTGTGCTTGTGTGGTTCCATCACATTGATCACGTCAACCTACAACAAACAAACAATAAACAATATAATCTTATTACTACATTTTTATACTAATGCACTTGTACAAAAAGCATTGTTCAAAATTTGTGTAGATCTGCACTCAACAACTGCTAAAGATATCCATGACCTTTTGAGATCTGCTGTAAGCCGTTGCTTTCAACTTTGTACCGATTGATTAATAGCTTGGCTTGCTTTTCATTTGAATCATCATGTTCTGGTAGAAATAGTAAGAATACATGTTTGGATCACCAACAAAATTCAGCTAACAATAGTCAGCGAATTGAAATTATTTAATAAAAACTGACCAACAGAATAACCCTGAATATATATACCATATATGTGTGTGTGTCCGATTTTTAGCAAGCTTTAAATAAATTTCTAAGAAATATACAATACCAAAGAACATTAAAGACGCCTTTTCTTTCCACTACAAAGTTACGTATCTACGCCCAATTGGCAAAAATACTATGAATGGTTGTCTTCCAGAGAGGGATTACTAATAATACCCTCGCTCGAGCTGTTATGGTGCCTGTATGTGTATTGCAAGAATTTGCAACGAACGGCTTTTATGGGAAAATAATCAGCTGGCCACAGAAGGCGCAAGCAAACACACGAGCAGTGAAAACATGAACACATCAAGCAAAGCAACGCAGCGCACGCACGGCAGACAGCACGCACGCACACGCGTTCTAGCGGCGGCACGCACGCAGCGCACAGCGACCACTGGGAAGACGAGCAGAGAGAGAGAGAGAGAGAGAGAGAAGAAGAGAGAGAGAGAGAGAGAGAGAGAGAGAGAGAGAGAAGAGTAGAGAGATAGAGAGAGGAGAGAGAAGAGGAGAGAGAAGAGAGAGAGAGAGAGAGAGAGACGAAGAGATGAGAGAGAGAGAGAGAGAGAGAAAGAAAGAGGGAGAGCGAGAGAGAGAGAGAGCGAGAGAAAAGAGATAGAGAGCTCGATGGATTATAACCACATGTGGGGGCCATTATTTATCTGAAAGGGGGCGATTTTGGCAAACGGCTGGCACGAATTAACGCGGCTGGCCAGGGCATTTGATTGCACGGGTTAGTGGCTGGCCAGTTACGCATGAACTGGCTGGGCAGTGATGTATGAAATAATCCACTAGATGGCGTCAGCATGTCATATATAACCAAATGGGTTTATTAACGGAAAACGGCCATAAATCTTTCCAAAAATGTCGAACCAAAAAAATTCACTCGCAGGTCGACAACTACCTTGGGTACTGATGATGTGTATCAAATATGGTTGAAATCGGTCCAGTACTTTTCGAGGAGATCTGCACACAAGGCTGGTGTCGGACAGACAGACTGCCAAACAGACAGACAGACTGCCAGACAGACAGACAAGGTGATTCCAGTATACCCCCCACCAACTTCGTTGGCGGTGGGGGGGGGGTATAATATCACAATTGAATAGTAAATATGCAGATATTATATGGTCCATACCTTCCACTAAATTAACTTCAGTTTTTCCTTCCTCAGAGATGTCGTCACTGTCAACTAAACATCAAATACAAGTAGTTAAATTAATTTCTGATTGAAAATGAGTAATACAAGGCATCAGTATTTATACATGTGGGTAACTTATAGAAAACTAGAGATAGAGCATATAGAATAACATAGAGCAATATGATTGTATTCTGGTATATACATACAATAATTTAGCACATAGGACAGACACTCACCTGCATTTAACAATGCTTTATTTTCTATTTCAGCCTGAAACTAAAAACATACAAAGTAGTAAATGTTAGCAACCATACATACTAACAATGTGTCTATCGAATATCTTATGCACCACTTATACCTATACTTTATAGTACAATCATTCAGATCTTTGCTACTGATACTAGATCACAAAATGATGTCAAACAAAGGAAGTCTTGCTGAAATAGAGACGAGTGTAACTGTTACATGTATATCGAAGCTAGCAAAACATGCATAGCAACAACATAAATGTAGTCTATTGTGTGTGGGTGCATATATGTGTACGTGCATGCAATTGTCTGTGTGTATGTACGCATATAAACATGGCTTTAAAACAACAAATTGTACAACATATCTATATATATAAAGTTGTTCAGCCGAATTAGTCCGTACTCGCATAACTAGAGAACTCCGCAGCCTAGAGGAAAATCTATATATATAAAGTTGTTCAGCCGAATTAGTCCGTACTCGCATAACTAGAGAACTCCGCAGCCTAGAGGAAAACTAAAGATATTTTCAGAATCAGCACGTCTGGGAGGTGGTTCTGGCTAAAACAAAAATTTAAAAGTTATTCTATTCAT
>NW_014577200.1:277801-281824 GCF_000485595.1 Priapulus caudatus | reverse complement strand
CCTTCTCCCTTCTCCCCTCCTCCTTCTCCACCAGCTTCTCCCCTCCTCCTTCTCCACCACCTTCTCCCTTCTCCCCTTCCTCCTTCTCCACCAGCTTCTCCCCTCCTCCTTCTCCACCATCTTCTCCCTTCTCCCATTCCTCCTCCTTCACCATCTTCTTCACAGCTGGAAGTGATATGCAAATTATCTCCTGTACCGGCCTGAATATAGACAAACCATAGAGTTGTATTAATATACTAAGGGGTCTAATATATAACTCTATGAGACAAACCCCCTAGAATCTAGCCTAGATTGCTTGACAGTGACATGCCGTCTGAAATTCCAGAGTGTCACTGAGTGAGAACCCTGGGTAAAGTGGTTCATTATCCTACATATGCAGGGCTGGATCCAGAAGGTTTGGGTGACCAGTTTCCATAGTTCTAGTCACAGCTAGGGGGGTCCGGGGGCATGCCCCCCGGGAATTTTTAAAAAATCAAGCTATATTTGGTGCATTCTGGTGAATTTTAAGGGTCAATTCTGAAGATACCCAGCCTGTGACCGGTTTCTGGAAACCGGTGCAAACCGGCCTAAATCCGCGCCTGCTATATCCTTCAAGTTCATTATTATCTAGTAGTACTATTCTGTATTCATGGTGAGCAATGAGATTAATTTAAGGTTATGGATTCAGATTAGGGTTAGATGATACATTGACGTCGTCATTGTCATTGATAAGACACCGTCACCGTGCCCGTGGAACTGGCTTGGCTTTGGCAGCTTTCTCTGACTGTAGTCTGTAGTACTAGTAGTAGTAGTACTGTACTGTTTCAGTAGTTGAGACTGGACAAATAGTTTTAGCAGTGCAGGCGGGCGCGGTCGAGACTGCACTGCGTGTAGTGCCACATTGAGTGCGACGAAACAAGTATATATTCACATTTCCACCGCATTAGCAGACATTTGAGAGGGAAACCGTTGCTGCACTGAAACATCGAAGTTGAAGAATACCATACATTGGCATACGGCCTTGCTGCACAAGAAACAAACCCGACAAAAACGACTCGAGTTATTGAACATAAAACACGGAAAGGTTTATCACTGAAGTTACTACTTATTATGCAATTGTGTTTAATTCGTGCCTTCGCTACAACTTACTTGCCTCAACGGAGAACTATACTAGTCTTTTAAACACACAGATAAATTCTCAACACGAGTGAATGAAAATGGTGGTTTGATTCCCTCCGCCGCCAGGGAGCGTTTGCGAATGTGACATCATCAACGTGCGAAAGTGTGAATCCTTGGTGTATACCTTTAACGGCGCAGTGGCCTAATTGCTAAAACATCCGTCTCCTACACCGGGATTCCGGGTTAGGAGTCCCAGCTGGGGGAACTTTTATTCTTCTTCTTTTTCCCTTTACCTACCTCTTTAGTATGTATTATTTTTAATTTTTTACTTTTTACTTTTAATTTTTAATTTCTTTTATCTTTTGATTTCTTGTTATTTTTTACTGTTTGGGATGGGATGGGATGGCATGCGATGGCATGGGATAGGATGGGATGGCATGGGATGTCATGGGATGGGATGGGATGGGATGGGATATGGGATGGGATGGGATGGGATGGGATGGCATGGGATGGATGCATGGATAGATAGATAGTTCGATTTTTTTGGGTATTTCCCTTTCAACCAAGCAGTCACCAACTGAGTAATCAGGGGTGGAAATTAGCGGCATCCCGATATCCGCGGGATAGTAGATTCTTGTGTTGGATAACAGATTTCAATGCTTGGTATCCCGCCGGGATAGTAAAAAAAAATCCTCAAAATCGGGATAGTGCTTGTTGAGTTATCAACTTTATACGGCAGCGCATCTGAGCGAGTGCGTGTAGAGCGAGTGCGCGCGATCTGAGCGGGCGCAGGCCACTCTAGCGTTATACAGCAGGCATAGCATATTTGCAAGTGCCAGCATAAATGTGATGTGTATACATTGTATCAAGCAAACCAGACAATGCGTCTAGACAATACGCCTGTCTGCAGTGTACTGTGGAGGCGTATGTAAAATGAACGCGAGCGATGAGAGAGCGATGAGAGTTTCGAAGGCAAACAATTGTTAAAATTACTATCCAAAAAATGGGATACCAGATCTTTGGGGGATACCAGATTACCTGGTATCCCGAATGGATACCATAATAAAAATCTAATTTCAACCCCTGGTAATGCCACTGATTTCTCCGGGCAACGCCGGGTATCCCGCTAGTTAATTATAAAGTAACACAATTATTAGTCAAATCTTATACTATAACACAGCAGAGTTTTACCAACCTGACTGTAACGAATTATAAATGCAACAACAGCATGTCATGTTGAAATTTATGACACATGACGCAATGACACCTTACCAGCAGATTTCTTGCCGGTGGCACAGCAGTAGGTATGCATTTCAAATCAGTAGATGGCACCACCTGTGAAAGACTGGAAGATGCACCGGTAGCTTGGGCAGCAGCTGTTGGTACCTGATCACTGGGGGTTTGAATTCTAAGCAAAGAAACCAGTGGCTGCTTGAACACCGATGTACCACCAGTTGGCGTTGACTGCAGCTGTGCTGGTGGGACAGTTTCTGTTTTCTACAAAATCAAAATTGGTTGGCATGGTAAACATGGAACATATAGCAATAAATAGAAGCACTGAATTAATAAATCACATGCAATCATAAATTAGAAAATATTGTAAAGAAAAGCTACAATTGGGATACTTACAGATTTGCTCATGTTCAAGCTAGTAGTACTTTCAATCACTTCAAGTGGTTTTTTGTTACGTGTATATGTCTTTAGAACCCTCATAGGTGATGATCCTGGCACTTGTACCGGAAGCTAGAATATTTCACGATTAATTCACATGAATGTTTAGCCTGAAGATTAATTTTAGAATTTGATTTTGATTTTATATTAATCGCCAGTGGTGGGGTTAAATTACTACGTCCAAATTCTATATTATTATGACACATCTGAATAAGCAATTATACAAAAATAATCTCGCTTTTAATTAAAATATATAGATTATTTGTACTGCACCTGCAAATGCATTTTATCTACATGATCCAGCAGTGCAGATGAATTTTCAAATGGCTCCCTGCAAACTTTGCAGACCAGCAAAACATCAGCAAACTGTTTCAGGTTTGCTCGCTGCATATCAGTGGCCTATATATATATATATATATAATAATAATATATATACAGTTGCGGAATCCTATATCTGTAAAAGACATTGTGTTTCTATATGTAACGGATTAACCAATAGCAAATCACTTTCCTATACATATAAGGTACTTCTATTTCTAACACCTGCATACTTATCACTTAGCTCTACCTCTGCATACCCAGACTCTACCACGGCAGGGGACTCAACCGTGGCAGAGCCATGCCAGTACGATAGCAGGGTTCATCATAGGCCTCTAACGCATGTCACGTTTGACATTCCTAGCTTCAATCCTACAGCTAATTTTCAAGCCTCTAAATCCTCCAACATGCCTTAACTGCCTATAAGGCTAATGTAAATGCCTAAATTTCCAACCGTATTAACTTTTGACAATGCCAACTTGTTGTTTTCACGGCTCGATGTGTACATCTTTGAACTGATCGAGTTCACCTGCACTAATTACAGAGCTGCTTCTTCTAACACACGTAAATGACTCCGGTGGGCCACGATTGATTGGGGCTGAACTGTACGTGATGTTAATTAGAGTCCCTGTATACAGAGAGTTGCGCCATGACGAGTCGGGAAAAATCGGTCACGTGATCGCTGGACGGCATGTTGTTTCCAAATTGATCCACACCGCTGCCGCTTAAGTACAGCGCTGTATGGATACGCTGTACAATGGTCTGTAGTAATTAATTAGACTAATCGTGCTTCAATAAACTCAAAATTCATTTCACCGCGGCAGCGGTGTGGATCAATTTGGAAACAACATGCCGTCCAGCGATCACGTGACCGATTTGTCCCGACTCGTCATGGCGCAGCTCTCTGTATACAGGGACTCTAATTAACATCACGTA
>NW_014577200.1:264946-275191 GCF_000485595.1 Priapulus caudatus | reverse complement strand
GGAAGGATCCACCACCTTCTCCCTTCTCCCCCTCCTCCTCCACCAGCTTCTCCCCTCCTTCTCCACCGCGATTACATCTGATTGGTTATAACACAAACCACGTGACAAAATATGCAAATTATCTGCACCCGGCAGTTGATATGATATGACTACTAGGCACTAATAGGATATGACTACTAGGCACTTAAAAAAAAAAAAAAACCTAACCTAAACCCTAAACCTAACCCTAACCCTAACCCTAAAAAAAAAAAAATTATTTTAATTAAAGTGCCTAGTAGTCATATCATATCGCATCTAACTGCCGGTTGCAAATTATCTCCTGTACCGGCCTGAATATAGACAAACCCCGTGCGAAAGGCAGCCGGCTGAAAGGGGTGGTAGGATATGTTTACTAGGCACTTCTAATTTTAACATATATTTTAAATTTAATTATGGTTAGGGAAAGGGTTAGGGTTAGGGCACTTTTTAGGGTTTTTGCATCATTCTTTAATATATCGTAATTGTTAAAATTAGAAGTGCCTAGTAAACATATCCTATCACCCCTTTCAGCCGGCTGCGGTTGGAAGATGGCGCTGTGGCGGCAGATAGATGCGATATGATATGACTACTAGGCACTTAGGATATGACTACTAGGCATAGTAGTCTATAAAAAAACCTAACCCTAACCCTAACCCTAAAAAAAAAAATTAAATTAAATTAAAGTGCCTAGTAGTCATATCATATCGCATCTTTCTGCCAACACCCACTTTCATGCCAAGCGCTATCCAGATTATATTATAGAGATCAGTGGTCCGGGTCCGGGTTTTATGCAGGTTTTCCGGGTCCGGGTCCGGGTCCGGATCCGGGTTTTATTTACACCCGCGTTGGCGCGCTTTCGTATAGCGTAATAGCGCTTGGCCTATCCGCGCTTAACATGAAAGTGACGCCACAGCGCCATCTTCCAACCACTCTCTAAGGCCAGCAGTAGTTTGCTATGAAAAATATCGACTCCATACATTGATTCATGATAACGTTAAATTTTACCAAGCCATTTAGATTTAGGCCCTACCATAGCCTATAAGCATATAGCCCTACAAAGCATTTGCCAAGCCTATTAATTACAAAGCATTGTCGATCTGTGCGCAAGCTACATGCATGCAAGTCTATATAATTATTATATCGCATTTCGTTACAATTATGAGAGAGTACACGTTTAAAAATATATTTGCTTGAAAAACAATGATTTTATTGCCTTTCTGAAGTAGGCCTATTGAGTAGGCCCCCTAACTATAACTAAGAGCACAATTTTCCGTTACCCCACAACGTCGCGCGAACTTATATACGATACACGTATCTTTGCCGTCGGTCGACGCCAGTGCAGCGCACTGCAAGTAGTGTATGACGGATATGCAGGGCTGCCAACATTGGGTGATAGGCGAGAGTGAGATGCGAGGGAGCGAAGCCACCGAATGGGGGGTACGTGTGGGGGGTAGGGAGCTTTTGCATTTTATAACTTCAATTTGTGCAATTTGGTGCATACTAAAGTGACAGTTTTCAGATATTGTAAGATTTTTTTTGCTGTGCATGAGATATTTGAGCGTTTTATTCAATGCATGAGATATCTCGGCATTTTTTTTGCTGTGCGTGAGATATTGTAAGATCAGCGTGAGAGCGTGAGTCTCACGGTCAATGCGTGAGAGTTGGCAGCCCTGGGATATGCTAAACAAAATAAATACATATTTAATTTTCATGAAAATATACACCTCTACTCTAGGCTCTATTAGTCTATACGACAAACATATTATACGGATAAGTAGTTTGAATGCCAGCCGTTTATAATTATAAGGCACTAAATGATCCAACCCCATTGGATAGTGTCACTAGTGTGTGCGCATGCCAACTACCTGTTTAAAAAAAACGTTTGCTTGCAAATATACATTTAAAGTAGAAAGGATATACTCGGAAGCAGTATTATATGAAAACCCTTGGTCAAATTACCTTCTTAAATAATGAGTTGTATAATATTGCAAAGAAGTAAGTTTACGCTTTCCATCAATTATGCTATAAGATCAATATCCAGAGGTTTACAAAGAACAATATCACCTTTGACGGTTTTAATAAAGATATCAAATTAAGAAGACACATACACAGTTGCAAGTCTGACATCACTCTGGGTAGGCTTTCCGGGTATGCCGAGACACATTGTGTTAGAGGGGGAAATAGGACGTAGGAAGAGAGAATGGGGCCGGGAGGAAGAGAGATAAGGGGAGAGGGCAGGGCAGAGGAGATGGGGATCGAGGAGGGGAGAAAATGAATGAGAGGCGACTAAAGGGCAAGAGAGCTGGAGGGAAGCGAGCAAGGCTGTACACAGGAAATTTTCAGTGGGGGGCAGTAGATGAGAGAAGACTTAGACCAGAGCGAGCTACCCCTGGAAACATTGTTATGACCCCGCCTGGGTCATTTCTGTGGGGGGGGACAAGGGAGGCAAGTGCCCCCCCTGCCCCCCCCCCGCTATGTACGGCCATGGAAGCGAGGGTGAGGGCTATGCAGGAGAAGAAGGAAGGAAGGAAGAGGAGATCATATGGATGGTGGTGGAGCAGTGGCACAGAGTCGCAACACAGCAAATCCTTTTTTTAATTACGAACGACGATTTCTTGCATCCAGGGGACAAACAATACCATAATTTTTTATGACTTAAATTTATTTTCAGTATTTTGAGAGTAAAGTACGAAGAACTGACAGAATATCACTACAAACAGCGGCCGGGATGCCTTGCCGAGACATGAACTCGAACAAATCATGTTCACACTTGGGAAGTCACAACCAAGCTATCTTAATTTGCAAATGGGACACCATATGTATTGCTAAAGGGGCCGACAACAGTGAAAAGATGAGAAACTGAAACCCTAAAACCCTTCTTTTTTTCTGCGCATATGTACGTAACGTTATACGGTACTGCTGACGTGTAAACTATGAACATATGGCTTCAAGATCATACATATCCGAATAGAACATATCAACAGTATAACGTATGTTGTCGAATGTGTGGTACCGACACAATGCAATCATTGCATCACAACTGCTCATCAAGAATGTAAGCTTAATCACATAGGATTAGCACTTCATCTTATCTTCGTCAATTCGATAAACCTGTGTCAAGTATTTCGCTATCTATATACGCTAACCTGAGTAGTTGCTAATTTACGCGACAATATATTCATCGCCTACATGGAGATCACAGCTAGCCTACTGCAGACTGGCGTGCCTCAGTTCCATAGCAAACATAATATTAAACTTCCAGCAAGTGTAAAACTCAGTCGTGTCGAAAAGCTAAATATATGAAATACAAGACATCACGTGTAGAGAGTAGTTTCTCCATCACTATATCGATAGTTTGGCATGAAGACCACAGCCATCATCACGTAAAACATCCCCGTGATACAGAAAGCAGAGCCTCGCAGCTAGCGCGACCACACGCTCTATCAGGGGACGAATGGCTAAGATCCCATCGCAGAGCAGGGGTAACCGCTCTATCACATCAACCAACGTGGGAATAGTTCCTAGAGTATGTAGGACGCTTCTTCGCGCATTTAGGAATAGGTGAACTGCCTTTCTTGTACGGTTAAATATTTAAATATTATATATTTCAGTGCATTATATACAGTATATTACATTTACCAGGAAGATAAAGCCAAAACATTTGCTTAATTCGTCTAAAAGCATGTCTATAAAAGTAATAAACAGCGTTTTTGATACGTCGATAGAATGAAATATTAACGAAGTCTCAAGCATATTGTTTTGATCATATATTGGTACTGAATTACACTTTATTTCACAAATGCTTTACATGGCTCCTTATATATAAGCAAGTACCAGACGGAGAAGTTTTTCTCAAACCTCATATAATAGCTCTTCATTCACGAATCAACGTTTGCATACGCAAACCTAATGCAACAATATCACTGTTGAATGTCACATTTCAATACATATTCGTTGGCAGCCAGAGGTGAACGCACCGAAATTAAATTAAATTAAAGAGGTTGTAATGGTATCCTCTGAAAGAATGGCATGAATATCGTTCCAGTGTACATTACGGTACACATCTGGCTCCCCGGCTATCTCATCGCAACCACCCTCCCTCCCTCCCTCCCTCCCGCTCCATCCTCTATAACTGTTCGTACGTGCGTACTTGTTTGATTACACATAAACTGTGGCTTCAATTTATTAGATGTCTAGCCTGTATTCTTCTTTTGTCAGCACTAAGATTTTTCATTTGAAACAATTGAGAATTTGGAAGCAAGTCAATTAAACCAGTGCATGAAAAGCGTACATGTGTTCCACAAGTTTGAAAAAGAGATAAAGAACTAAATAAGATAAACTCTTCTTTGTTTGCTGACAGTGATATACTATCAGGAGTAGATAATAGGGAGGAGTGTGACATCAATAAACAAGGGAAATTCGTCATTTACTAGCCTTATAATACCTACGATTTACTACACGTAACTCATCCAACTTGAGCTCAAATCGGACACAGTACATTCGCCAATCATCGTGCGAAATCGTTTCCTCGTAGACACCCGCAATCCGGAGATACAGCCTAAAACGTACGACACGATTCTCCATTTTTTTGCCATCAATCCAACGCCATTGCGCGCCTATAATTCAAACAAAAGGCAGCTACCTAACGCGCTATTGCTAATTCAGCGAGGCATGTGGCTCGCTGGGAGATTAGGCATCAACACTCGGCGAGATAACCTTTGACCCGGTACACAGCTACACAGGCCACCTTTGTACATAGCTGGCATGCCTTCACGCACGCACGCCAATCGCATGATTAGCTCGTCGAGTGTTGCGTCGATCTCCAATCTCCCCGCGAGCCACAACGCCACATTCAGCTATCCGATAGAGCAAACACAGCGACTGCGCGGCAGTGTTGCTGCCTTTTGTCTGAATTATAGGTGCGCAATGGCGTTGGATTGATGGCCAAAGAATGGAGACTCGTGTCGTACGTTTTAGGCTGTATCTCCGGATTGCGGGTGTCTACGAGGAAACGATTTCGCACGATGATTGGCGAATGTACTGTGTCCGATTTGAGCTCAGGTTGGATGAGTTACGCGTAGTAAATCGTAGGTATTATAAGGCTAGTAAATGACGAATTTCCCTTGTTTATTGATGTCACACTCCTCCCTATTATCTACTCCTGATACTATGACACACTAGAGAATATAAAAGTACTAGCACAGATAATTAATTACAATAATTAACTGACCATTTTTATGCAACAACGTGCACACCTATTTGTTTTTTACAGAAATAAATTCTTAGTAAAATCAAATTTTTAAAATAAGTCCTGCACACACGCACACGCACGCACACGCACACGCGCACACACACACAAACAATCACACACGTGTGTGCACGCACACACACGCACGCACGCACGAATGCACACACACACAAACACACACACACACATAGCCGCCACACAGAAGCAGATATAACTAGACAGAGGGCACTCACGGAGAGTGCATACCTCCGCGAGCTTGTAACATGTATGTGTATAACAGCTGGCTCGCTGCTGGCTGCTGCTGACTGGACGCCCTAACCCTAACCCTAAGGCGAGCTGCTGCTGAATCGATCGCGCCAACGCTACACACACACACGAACACACACACAAGACCGATTACATGACCTCCGTTGCGCGGAGGTAATAACCACTCACTCTCTCATTCCATTTACAGCACTTCTAGTCTTCACCCAAACACCGCTCGACTGACAGAAACACACACGTACAAACACCGGCGCTAATCGTTCCCGCGATCATCTCGCAGACGTCGCTAACGCGTCCTCTCCTCGTTACTTCTTCTTCTTCAGCTCCTCGAATCGCTTCGTCAGGTCATCGAAATCGATGTCGTCGCCGGAGGTGCCGCCGGCGCCACCTATAGTGCCGCCCGGCTTTGGGAAGCTGTTCATCGGTACGGCTGGGAGGTCAGGGAGCTCGAGGGTGTCATTCACGCTCGGGCTCACACCGCGAGGCGCGGCCTTGGGCGGAGTCGTCGGCAGCGGCGGCTTCTCCTCGCTCTGCGGGGGGTCGGTAACCGAGTTATCGAATATGTCGCTGTAGTTGGGCGAGGGTTCGTCGGGGCGCGGCGGCGACGGAAACGCGTTTTTCGGCGCGGGACAATAGCTGGGCGGGCGAGACGGGTAAGGTGCAGTTGGCGGGTAAAAGCCACCGCTTCCAGCACCCTAATATAGAAACAAAAAAGTAACGCATGCAAATAAACACATGCAAAAAAACAGAAGATAAGAGATGGGTACTGGTAACAGTGTACCGAGTACGGTTATAAAATCGCGAACGAAAAAAAATGACAACGATCAAATTATAGATTATATCGGGAGTGAATAAAAACATTTGTTTTTATTTATTCCTGATTATATATTAGTTATTCACAACCACTTGAATGTTGAATGTAGTTTGTTAAAAGTGGAAACTCTGTGTTAGTTGAGTTACAAGTGACAATAGCAAGATGTGATGAATGAATGCCACACCTACCTGGTCTGGTAAATTGGGATATGCAAACGGTACTACTCCAGGCTGAGGTGCAGGTGGATACATAGGCTGAGGGAAGGAAACTCCCATGGGAGGACCTACCATGCCTCCACCTCCTCCTCCACCTCCACTTCCACCCAGGTCGGGTGGGCCAGGTGGGGGACCTAGGCCACCTTTCCCTCCAAAGTCGATCAGTTGGGATTCGGCTGCGTACACTTCATCCTGGTTCATGACAGTTGGATCGGGTTCATACGGGACGTTATGGCTTCTCGCAATTTCTATTAGGTACCTAAAATATCAAATTATTAATCAAAATCTTAAATATATATGCATTCGGCAGTAGTCTAAACGATTTCGATAAGAGATAGTTGCAACTAATATTTCCAATAAGAAATCTCTTTCGTCACAAACAAATTGAGGTAAAATTTTACATGGTTTTCTGCATCACTCAGACAATATTCACGAACCCAGACGGGGAAAAAAAGCAAATGCACTTGCGCATTCCCCGCACGTTGATACGTCCCCCGATGGGCACCAGTTAACTCGACCCACCAGCCAACTCGGCTCGCATTGTGGCGAGTTTACCTGCCTGAAGGTCGGCCAGCTCGGCTCGTGGGTCAAGATGACCATCCTGGAGGCCAGCTCGACTCACCGGCCAACTCATTTAAGATGTTTTACACATTCCGATGTCAAAACGTCTATTTTTATTAGTATTAAATCTTTATTGCGATTAATTTACATACAAATTCATGTACTGAAAGTAGTCTTTTACATGGAGAACAAATCTGATGGATGCAATTCTGTTGAGCTAAATAATAAAATTTACTTGATTTGAGTGCAATAATTGCAGCAATAATAGTTGCAAGGTACGGTAGGGGATCATTTCTGTCTGGTTTGTTAAGATGGTTGATGTACTTGTATATAAATATAAGTCTGTGGTATTTTTGTGGGCATAACCTTTTATAATGCGTAGAGTATAATTTTGTCACACATGATCAATCTCAATTTTCAATCTCACATGAGTTAGCCGGTGAGTCGAGCTGCCCCATCTCCAGGTGGGTCATCTCGACACACGGGTCGAGTTTGCCGGCGAGGCGAGTTGACTCTGGACCATCCCCGACAGATGAATGAGCACGTACGCACCTTTCTACGAGAAGCTTGGGAGGTGCTTGCACGCCTAGCTTGTGCATGAGCTTCTCACTGACGTGTCCCAGTGAGTTCTCCCTGCATGCCTGTGCGTACGGCTTGCCGTACTTGTGACACAGCTGGTCCGCAATCACCTTCAGTTCCTGGCAGTCGGTCTGCAGCCGAGGGGCGGCCCAAATGATGCTGGAGATAGCCTCCTGCAGACCCTCGTCCACTGTTCTAGAGACAGGTACAAATAGCAATTATCTGACATCTAGAGTCTCTGAATACGCTGCACACCTGTTACATGAGGGCCATTTAACGCAGCTGCCAAATGTGTACGTTACACACAGGTGTCTATTCTTTGTTATTTGTTTTTTTTGTATTAAGTGTTACTCGAGAGAGACAGTACTACTACGAGTGTCCTTTATAAAGAGGTGTCCGCTCCACGGAGTTATTTTCACTGTATAACTCAGACTTGACCAAAATGCCAACTGGTGCCACTTTTATAGACGGATGCTCATTATATAGAGGTTGTTTCACTATATAACTGTGACTCAATCGAAATGCAAAATATGTCGTTTATATAGAGGTGTTTGGTCTATAGATGTGATTGCTAACAGAGGGTTCACTGCACATGGCAAAGTCTGAAGGGATGAGATAATCGCTATATAAACCTCGAACATGTACCTCTTGACAGAATAAAAACAAGGAAAGGAAGCACATCAATATTCAACCCTTGTTTTTTTCACATCCATGTGTAAGATGTGCCAAATTTGGAAAAAATACAATTATCTACAAGAAACTATGCATTGCTAGGATGGTGCGAACTATATGGTCTATGCCCTAGTGCAGAAACCAATCCAGTGGAACTACACCCTGTAGTGCTAACCCATGCCCCCTGTTAAGTTTTATATCTAGGTATTATCACAGAGAAACCGTGCTGTGTAGCCCATATCCAGGCCCCCCGTCTATTTTTATATCTAGATACTAACTCAGTGGAACTAAACCCTATAGTGCTTACCCAGTACCTTATCGAATTTTATAGCTATATACTAACACAGTTAAACCATGCCACGTAGTGGTTACCAAAGTACCATTTTATTTTATTTTTTACATTTCACATTACGCTAGCTTACTTCATCTGTTGTATAAGGCCAAAACGTGCTAAGAGCAGATCACAGTACATCTCGATTAGTTCCATGGCCTCCACGAGATAGTCTTCTCTGACTATGTGCTCCACTCGTATCTTTGCCCGCTCATCTTTGCCACCTGTCAGCACATGACAAATACAATGGTATTAATTGCTGCTCGCAACATGTGCGACTATGTGCCTGTGCACTATAAGATTCAACTAAAAGCAAGGATGTATAGATATCATCATAGCATGAAGACACCATATGCATTTGAGCTTCTATATAATGGTATCAGGACAAATACCCTCCGGACAATTAGCCCCCGGACAATTACCCCCCGGACAATATGACACCAACAATTTACCTGAAAAATCATATGTGTTTTCAAAAAAGTTCTTTGAATACGACGAACGGTTCACAGTTTTCACAAATGAGCGATGCATTCGGCTCATGTTGTATGCGGCGGCAGAACCAGGTTCAGTCTGTAACTACAGGATGCTGGGGCGCTGTTCTGGATATTAGGTAAGACGAGTAACAGCAACTTGTTTCGCTTCCTTATACTCAGGAACACGGATGTCAACGCCAGCTAAAATCAGCTGCTAGCTCGCCGTGAGCACACATTTATTTTTAGACAGCGTGGAAACGCTACACGCTGAATACAATTCTATGCCTAATCTCCCCAGCAGCCCCCAGCGTTCGTCATAGACAATAGAACAGTAAATCCCATAATAACATGCGCCAAAAACATGCGCTCATTTGTGAAACTGGTGGTGAAACCGTGTCGTATTCAAAGAACTTTTTTGAAGAACACATACGATTTTCAGGTAAATTGTGTGTGGTCATATGATTAAGGGAGAATCATAGACAAAACACGGTAAGTTTGAATATATTTATTCAACATATTGAAATCAGATATTACACAAGTATGAAACCTATGCAAAACGCTGTTAAAACGGTGTCATACTCTTCTCTATTATGTACTCTTGATAATTATATATAATAATTACCAGAAGTAGATAATAGGGAAGGAGGTGACTTCAATAAACAAGGGAAATTCGTCATTTACTAGCCTTCAGAATACTTCGATTTACTACGGCGTACCTCAACCAACACTTGAGCTCAAATGGTACACAGTACATTCGGCCTAGCAGTCGTGCGAAATCGTTTCCTCGTCATACACCCGCAATCCGGAGATACAGACTAAAGTATGACACGATTCTCGCCTTCTGTTGCCGCAAACCGAATGCCATAACCGCCTGAACTTGAAATAACTCCTGCGCCCTCGGCAATGTGGTGTGGCTCGCTGGGAGATTGGACATCGACGCAACACTCAGCAGCGAGCTAATCTTTGACACTATTTACAAGCTGGTATGCCCCACACGCAACGGACAGCCCACCGCAATCAGAAGCAGCTCCAGCTCCAATCTCGCCAGCGAGCGCCACACGCATCGCTGC
>NW_014577200.1:260564-262651 GCF_000485595.1 Priapulus caudatus | reverse complement strand
ATTTACCCCTGGACAATCACCCCGGACATGTACCCCCCCGGATATTTACCCCCCAGACAATTACCCCCCGGACATTTACCCCCCAGACAATCACCCCCCGGACATTTACCACATGGACAGTTTACCCGACCGGACAATTACCACCCCCCGAGACATTGTCGAGAGTGGACATCGGACAGTGGGGAGGAGAGTAGGAGGGGAAAGAGAGGGAAGATGACGAGTGGTTGCAGGTGGTGGTTGCAGGGAAGAGCGAGAGGGAGAATGTGACTGGGAGGACGGAGGAGGAGAGGAGGTAGAAGGTGCCTCCTCTACCTCATCTCCTCCCTTCTTACCTCCTCCTCATCCACCTCCTCTCTCCCTTTTCCTCCTCCTCGATCCACCTTCGCCCCCTACCTCCTCTCCCCCTCATGCCACCACCTTCTCCCCCTCACCATCTCAAATCTCACTTCCCCTTCCTTCCTCACCTTCTCGCCCCCTCCTCCTCCTCCACCACTCCTCTCCGCTCTCCACCTTCTCCCCTCCTCCTCCACCACCTTCTCCTCCTCGACCTCCTCCTGTACCACCTGTCCCTTTTCTAACCTCCTCCTCTTTCCCCCTCCTCCTCCATCTACCATCTCCGGCTCGTCCTTAAGCTCCTCCTTCCTCCTCTTCCAACACCTTCTCCAGTCTCCTCCACTACCTTCCTCCTCTTACCACCTTCTCTGGCCCTCCTCATATACCTCCTTCTCTCTCTCTCTCTCTCTCTCTCTTCTCGGGCGCAAGAGTCGTTAGTAGCTGCTTTTTGTTTCAAGTTAGGCGGGTTATGGATTCGGTTTGTTGGCAACAGAATGGAGAATCGTGTCGTACGTTTTAGTCTGTAACTCCGGATTGCGGGTGTATACGAGGAAACGACTTCGCACGATGCTAGGCGAATGTACTGTGTACGATTTTGAGCTCAAGTTGGTTGAGTTACGCGTAGTAAATCGTAGGTATTCTAAGGCTAGTAAATGACAAATTTCCCTTGTTTATTAAAGTCACACTCCTTCCCTATTATCTACTTCTTATATTACATACATTACTACATATACGCATACATTGCATACCTGATAAATAATCGGCAATTTCCCGTCTCGCTTTTTGAGTAAGCTCTGTTTTCTTTTTCTCTAGTAGTTTTAGTCGATTTATTGATAGTCTCAGGTTCGTCTTTAGTTTGCTGTAGCTAGGCCCACTGGAAAACATGGTTTCCAGGCAACTCTATCCAATGGTAATCCAATATATGATTGTCCTAAAAAACATACATAGTTAGAACTTCACTAAATTGGTCACCAGTGTCCAAGCAAATCCAAGCAAATTGCAATATTATTCGAATATTGTTCGAATATTATTATAAGACCACATGTGATCCCATGAATGTGAAACCCACAGAAAATTGTTATTAGTCACCTGGCAGAAACGGATGCAGAGTATCATATACAAGTTGCACACCTCAAAATAGAAATGATGCAAAGATCTACATTACAGCTTAACACAGTTCGAAACAAACGCTGAAATATTGTAAAAAAATATTGTAGTTTGTAAATTGTAGCCTATTTGCCTGGGAGTGTGTATGATATGCGCTGATAGAAAAAATCAAGGATGCAACGAATGTAATGCCTAATGGTGATTAACATGTGTAAATTGATATAGACACTAGCTCAGTAGCGACTAGTACTAGTAGTATTAGTAATACTACTAGTACTACTACTACTACTACTACTACTAGTAGTAGTAGTAGTACTACTAACTAGTAGTACTATATACTGTATAGTACTAGTAGTACTAATACTAATAGAAATAGTAATACTAGGGTAGTACTAGTAATACTAATAGTACCGGTACTACAGTCTATACACTGTATACAGTAAATGTCAGTACACTACTACTAGTACTAGACTAGGTAGTACCAAGGTAGGGCATAGTATTACTACTACTAGCACTCTATGCTCCTGACAGTCTTGTACTAGAGCTCAAGGGGTCGTTGTCGTAACAGGTACTACAGATATGTACCCGAGGTACATATATGTATGGCAGTGGCTACGGGTACGGGGAGTCCATTCGTTTTCATACTT
>NW_014577200.1:231081-260554 GCF_000485595.1 Priapulus caudatus | reverse complement strand
GAGGTGTGATTGTCCGGGGGGTAATTGTCCGGGGGGGTGAATGGCATGGGGGTAATTGTCTGGGGGTAATTGTCCGGGGGGGTGATTGTCTGGGGGGTATTTGTCCTAGAACCTATATAACAGTTGGACAGAATGATAAAGCTTACTTAGACTAGGTAAATGTAGACAAGAATACAGCCCCTAGACGATCTGCAGCCGGACATCCGCGCGAAGCGCGGAAAACGCCGCGTAGCGGCAGACTATCACAACTTCGCTACACTTTTTCCAACACCTTTCCAAGGTCCCTTTGGGTATAGGCGAAAGCCCTATTATCGGTGCGTTCAGCAGTTGTCACCATTGCAGGATGGCTTTCACTACCCAGGTAGCTAGACATTTGCTAGAAATGCTCATACAAAATTTTTGGCTATTCGGCGCGCTTTGTTTCTTGTAAAAAACACACTTTTGCTATTTTTTTCACATCACTGTACATGAGTGTACATCAGTGTAGTACATATGGCGTGCGATAGATGGCGTAATGAGGCTATATGCATAGCATTGGCGAATATTTTTTCCGTTAACGCGTCAGCGCTCGCTATGCGTATTGGGAATGCTTGCGTCGGTGTTGTTTACTCGACTACACTTGTAACAAAATTGTGTTTACACAGGTCTTCTAACCCTAGCAAAGACCATTTCTTGCAGCTAGTAGTAGTACTAGCTGTAGTACTATACTATATAGTATTAGTATTAGTAATAGTAGCTCTAGTACTATAGTAGTAACTTAGTCTAGTACTTAGTCTAGTACTTAGTCTAGTAACCCGACCAGGCTGTGTCACTAACGTCAATATAGAGGTATTCTAACCCTAGCAATACCGTTTCTTGCAGCTAGTAGTCTAGTAGTACTAGTAGTAACTAGTACTAGTACTAGTCAATAGTGGCAGTAGTGCTAGTACTAATAGTAGTACTACTACTACTAGTAATTATTGTAACATGTACTTGTAGCAATACTAATACTAATAGTAAGTAATAGAAGTATTCGTAGGTGTGCATACAATTGTATCACCCTTGTATCTTGCATCTTGTATCTTGGTACCCTCTCTTGTATTTCACAAGGCACTCGATTCTACGAGGTGCGGGGTTTATCTAGAGAAAAGGAGATTATTAATGCCGCCTCTAGTTCTCTAGATGTTAGTGTTTCTAGTCACCAGTATTTTCCGTACATAATCTAACTCTGGTTTCAATAACCTGTGGTTGTCTCCTGTCCAGTTTTTTTATTCGTTGTCCCTCCTTATATTTATTATAGCTATTACGTTTATATAAATGTTCCATGTTCCATGTTCCAAGAAACGGTATTGCTAGGGTTACAATACCCCTATGCTAGACAACCCCTGCTTATATAGCAAGCAATTTACTCTACCTAGTTCCTGATACTGACAATGACAATGGCAGTGGGAGATTGTAGTGGTAGGGGTGCATTAGTCGGAGCCGACGCAGACCGCAGTAATGGGGGTGATGATAAACCCGCACCCTCACATTAGCAAAGCGAAGTTATAACATCTGCATTTGCGGACTAGGGGTGCATATGATATAAGGCAAGGTCACATAGATGAGAGAGATAGCAGATGTCTTAATTGTTCATATATATACAAAAAGAACCTCTCAGGAAATGATTACGTACTATATATAATGCTAATGAAGTAAGCTGTATTGAAATGCTGCACTTTCGCCTTACTGCTGTCACCGAAAATCGAAAATCAAAATACGAACTCGTTCGTACACTCAGGATACCACTGCCACAATGCTAACACTATTTTTAAAGTGGGTGGAGCTCCGGGGAAATGCAACGAATGGCGATTCTTAAACAGCGTATTATTTAAAAGAGGTAACTGGGCGCACAATTTGCGTACTATTTCCTATCACTATTTTATCAAATTTTGCATTTGATAAAATACAAAATGCATATGGTCCGATTTGCTATGGATTCGGCGCACGGATCCATAGCTGCCAGCGCTGCATACTGTCGTAGGACGTTGCCGCGGTTGCGTGCGCCTTGCCGCAGAACTGCGAGCAAGATCTCCGCTCAGCGGTTATAGGATCAACACCTCCTTTCGGCAACACTTCTCTGGTATCCCGTCTCATCTGGATGAGGTACTAATCATTTGTAAGCTAATGCCTTCTAGTGCCTCACAAAATAGCTGAGTGCACATGAGTGCATGCCTATTATTACTACTACACATTATATTTATTAATTAGTGTTTCTCCTGCACGACACAAGCGAGGCGGGCCGCCTCGCTCAAATTCTCAGCCGCCACACAGAAATTTGTCCAAAACACCGCCTTGCTGACGAAAATCTCATACAATGTGTTCAGAATAGATTAGAATGCACCAAATTGCACCATTTTTTCACAAATTTTGAGCACCTGCACCTCCAGTGCTCGCTTTGCTAGGACCTAGAAACGTGCAGACACCAACAAATTTTTACCACATCACAGACGTTTTTGGCCAGCGAAAACACTGTATATATATTAAAGATATATTATATATAATGTATATATATATATATATATATATACATATATATATATATACAAGGGTTTCTTCTGAGGGAAAATTAGACAGAGGAAGCAGGTAGACACTAACCATTGTTAGTTCATGTAGTCCACAGACTAGTAAAAGAAAAAATCTACTAGTCCTTCCAAGATTCTACTAGTCCTGCCGAAGGACTCTTACTGAGGCGCAGAGCGACGAGCATTGTGATTTGCCAGGAGTAGGTGGGGTAGGAGGGTGGAGCCCCCTTCTGCTAGGGGTACAGGGGGTCGCTCTCCAAGGTACAAAAGGTGTCCCCGAAGAAGGTTTTGTAAAAGACATTCAATTGTAATAAAATCACATGTAACTTTGATACTGGAATCATAAAATTTAAATTTAAATTAAATAAAATTTTAATTCGACAAGAAAATTTCGGCTTCCTGTGATGAGGAATCTGTGGATCCGTCACTTATATCACAGTAAGGAATTTGGCCTCATTTATAGCTAGCAAACTGTTCCCGTGGCGCCTTGTATCGGGCTATCGTCATAATGAACCTCTGGCAAGCCTTGTCGGTGAGGTAAGTGCTGCGACATCTAACCCCTTGGCCTGTCAAGCTGGCATGACGTAATCGTGTATGGGCCGCCGTTGTTTTCCAATAGCATGTGCATTGTCTAATAGGGTGCGCCATTTACTAATCGCTGAAGTAGATGGGGCGCGTGCACTGTCCGTATCATTGCTAAACAATGGGTCTAGTACGAAGGGAAAACCATAAATGAATTGAAATCAGAGTTGCAAAGTAGAGGTGCAAAGACATCTGGGAGAAAGCTGATCTGCACGACACGTACGCTTGCGTGCATGTGCACGTACACTTGGTGCCGTGCGTGCGCGTTGCGCACGTACAGCGTGCTGACACGTACACGTGCGTGCGTGGTGCCACGTGCGTTAGTGGGCACGTACCCGTGTATGCTGGTGTGCACGTACACGTGTGTGCGTGCGTGTGCGCGTACACGTGCCGTGCGTGCATGAGGCACGTACACGTGTGTGGCTGCGTGTGCACGTACACGTGCGGGGCACGTACACGTTGTGGCGTGCATGGCGTGTGCACGTAACAGCATGCGTGCGTGCATAGCACGTACATGTGCGTGTGCGTGTGTGTGTGTGTGTCCTGCGTGTGCACGTACACGTGCGGGCGTGCGTCACTGCGGCGCGTGCGTGCGTACTGCACGCACATGTGCGTGGCTGCGGTGTGTGTACATGGCGTTGTGCAGTACACGTGCCTGCGTGCGTGTGCATGTACACGTACGTGCTACGTCAGCACGTACATGTGTGTGGGGATGCGTGTGCGCAGCGTGCACGTACACGTGTATGCTGGCGTTGCGTGTGCACGTTACATGTTGCGTGTCGTGGATGCGTGTGCCACGTACACCGCGTGCGTGGGCACGTACACGTGTGTCGTGCGTGTGCACGTGCGTACCGTGCGTGTGTGCGCCTGCGTGTGCACGTACACGTGCGTGTGTGCGTGCGCACGTGCATAGGCACCGTACACGTTGTGTGCGTGCGTGTGTGCACGTACACATGCGTGCGTGCATAGGCACGTACATGTGCGTGTGTTGTGCGTGCGTGGCGTGTGTGCGTGCGTGTGTCACGTACACGTGCGGCGTGCGTGCGTGCGTATGCACGTACATTGGGCGTGCGTGCGTGTGTGTTCGTGCGTGTGCAGGTACACGTACCTGCGTGCGTGTGGCATGTACACGTACGTGCGTACGTCAGCACGTACATGTGTGTGCGTGGATGCGTGTGCACGTACACGTGCGCGCGTGCATGTACACGTGCGTGCGTGGGCACGTACACGTGTGTGCTGTGCGTGCGTGTCACGTACATGTGTGGTGGATCGTGTGCACGTACACGTGCGCGCGTGCCGTGGCACGTACACTGTGCGTGCGTGGGCACGTAACACGTGTGTGCGTGCGTTGCGTGTGCACGTGCGTGCGTGCGTGCGTGCGTGTTGCACGTACACGTTGTGCGTGCGTGTGCACGTACACGTGCGTGTGTGCGTGCGTGTGCACTTTCATCACCTCTTTTGATCGCCACACATCATTTAAATCTCAGTTCTGGAGTCACTGTGGGCCCCCACTGTTTCGTGAACAGGCATGGTGCTGTCTTATCATAGACACGCTGGCCATCTAATTTCTCCTCCTGCCGATTTACGTGTGGAGGTGGAGGCGCAGCGCCGTCCAAATACTTCCACATAACTACCTTGATGTTAGTATAAATTATTATACTATTGGATAAGGATGTACCTACTATTAGCTCAACTACTATTGTATGGACTGCTTCAATAACACACGCATGCGATGTGGTTGCGATGTAAATACGAGAGCCTATAAACTGATTAGTTGCGTCATTTCTACAATCAGACCGTTTGTTTTAGTGTCAACAGCTACTGTTCAGCGATCGATTGCTAGACTGTTCGTGGCCCCGATTGTTTAACAATGTTATACTGCCGTAGGGTCTAGCTGCTTAGGGCGTGCAGAGCGTGCTAGCGTCTACTTGTACTAGAGTGTTCTAACAAGGAAAACTTGTTAATGGGAATGAGTTATATATACCTCGTTTTGATTCTTGTTGAGAGACGCTGCCGCTGGTAAAATCGATGGAAACTTGGGGTGGTGAGGACGGGGAAAATATAAGACTAGTCGCCGCCGGACTAACTATGGGAATCTACTAGTCTCTTCTGGTTTTTTACTAGTCTCGGACTAACGGACTAGCTTAGTGTCGAACCCTGGCAAGTAATGGCCAGTTTTGGGGAAAAAGACGGCGCATGATGGATTCAAATACAGGATGTATTGATCAATATACTTATAGGTATATAGATACAGGATATACTTATCAGTAAATGCAAGAACATTTTCCAACGGCAGAGTTAAATTGACAGACGGGTGCCGCACGTGCCTCTTTATGTCATAAGAAACCCTGGATATATATATATATATATATATTAATATATAATATATATATATATATATTTATATCAAGAGTAAATAATAGAGAAGAGTATGACACCGTTTTGCATAGTTTTCAACGTGTAAATATCTATCAATATGTGGATAAATATATTCAAACTTACCGTTGTTTTGTCTATGATTCTCCCTTAATCATATGACACACACAATTTACCTGAAAATCATATGTGTTCTCAAAAAGTTCTTGAATACGACACGGTTTCACAGTTTTTACAAATGAGCGCATCATTCGGCTCATGTTGATATGGCGGCGGCAGAACCAGGTTCAGGTTGTAACTGACAGGATGCTGGGGCTGTTCTGGATATTAGGTAAGCACAGTAACAGCACTTGTTTCGCTTCCTTATCATCGAGGAACACGATGTCAACGCAGCTAAAATCAGCTGCTAGCTCGCCGTGAGCACACATTTATTTTTAGCACGCTGGAAACGCTAACGCTGAATACAATTCTATGCCTAATCTCCCCAGCAGCCCCCCAGCGTTCCGTCATAGACAATAGAACACTAATCCCATAATAAACATGCGCCAAAAACATGCGCTCATTTGTGAAAACTGTGTGAAACCGTGTCGTATTCAAAGAACTTTTTTTGAAGAACACAATACGATTTCAGGTAAATTGGTGGTTGCATATGATTAAGGGAGAATCATAGACAAAAACAGCGGTAAGTTTGAATATATTATGCACATATTGATTAGAATATTTACAATGAAAACCATGGCAAAACGCTGTTAAACGGTGTCATACTCTTCTCTATTATGGTACTCTTGATATATATATATATATGACCAGAAGTAGATAATAGGCGACAGGAGTGGTGACTTCAATAAACAAGGGAAATTCGTCATTTACTAGCCTTAAGATACCTACGATTTACTACGCGTACCTCAACCAACTTGAGCTCAAATCGTACACAGACATTCGCCTAGCATCTGCGAAATCGTTTCCTCGTATACACCCGCAATCCGGAGATACAGACTAAACGTATGACACGATCTCCATTCTGTTGCAGCAAACCGAATCCATAACCGCCTAACTTGAAATAACTCTTGGCCCCTCGCAATGTGGTGTGGCTCGCTGGAGATTGGACATCGACGCAACACCAGCGAGCTAATCTTTGAACTATTTACAGCTGGTATGCCCACCACGCCACGCGCCCACTGCAATCACAGCAGCAGCTCAGCTCCAATCTCGCCAGCGAGCCACACGCGGCATCGCACGCAGGGCGCAAGAGTCGTTAGTAGCTGCTTTTTGTTTCAAGTTAGGCGGGTTATGGATTCGGTTTGTTGGACAGAATGCAGAATCGTGTCGTCGTTTAGTCTGTAAATCGCGATTGCGGGATGTATACAAGGAAACGACTTCGCACGATGCTAGGCGAATGTACTGTGTATGGTTTGAGCTCAAGTGTGCTTGAGTTACGGCGTAGTAAATCGTAGGTATTCTAAGGCTAGTAAATGACAAATTTCCCTTTGTTATTAAGTCACACTCCTTCCCTATTATTTACTTGCTTATATTACATACATTACTAATATACGCATACATTGCATACCTGATAAAATAATCGCAATTTCCCGTCTCCGCTTCTTTGAGTAAGTCTGTTTTCTTTTTCGCTAGTAGTTTTAGTCGACTTTTTGATAGTCTCAGGTTCGTCTTTAGTTTGCTGGTAGCTCAGCGCCCACTGGAAAACATGGTTGCAGGCAACTCTATCCAATGGTAATCCAATATAATGATTGTCCTAAAAAACATACATAGTTAAACATTCACTAAATTTGGTCACCAGTGTCCAAGCAAATCCAACAAAATGCAATATTATTACGTATTGGTCTCGAATATTATTATAAGACCGACATGTGATTACCATGAGGAAACCACAGAAAATTGTTATTAGTCACCTGCAGAACGGATGCAGGTATTCATATACATATGCACACCTCAAATAAAATGATGCAAATGATCTACATTGCAGCTTTAAACAACAGTTTCGAAACAACCGCCTGAAATATTGTAAAAAATATTGTAGTTGTACAATTGTAGCCCCGTATATTGCTGGGAGTGTGTATGATCTGCGCGATAGAAAAAATCAGGATGCAAGAATGTCAATGCCATAAAGCCAATACACAGCTGCAGCGGACAACGACGCCGTACGACAAACGACTTTTTCAGAAAATTAGAAACTGATGTTTCCTAATGAGCCATTGCACACTGACGTGCGACGACGACCGGCGACATCCTCCGACCCTCGACGACAAAATAATTTAGCAAACGTTTCTATGTTCAGTGGGGACTTGTCGCGGCGTCACTTTAAAATGGCACACAGCCGTTTCCATCGGCACGTGACATCGGCCATTTTACGTCATAAACATTATAAACCAATGCTAGGCCAGGAAGTAGACTGGTCCCAGCGCTAACTTCGCCACCGCCTGTCAGAAACAGTGGGGCCCCGAACCCACTAACCAAAACGTGCAGGCGGCGCATGTATATTTGTTTACGGTTGCGTATAATAATTAATTGCTGGCCTGCGTATATATACTTTATTATATTCTCGTTAGACATAGAGGCGTTTTTAGCGCATTATTGTAAAAGCAGCAGCAGAGTGTATTTTTGCCGTTGCTCACTGAGTGCACTGTTGGTGAGTGCTGGTGAACTTTGTCGTTCGGTCGGTCGTTGTTCGCTGCCAGTGTGGCTGCGCAGTCGCCGCGACATTGTCGTTTGTCGTTTACGGTCGGTCGCTGTCGCCTGCAGTGTGTCTTGGCCTTAAAGGCATAATAGGCCATTGATTATCCAGTTGACGATGCTACAGTAACTGGCACCTTCTGTAGTTAATAAGTAACATTACCCTTATAGTCAAAACGTCGTTTATATTAGTTGCTCCAATATACTGCTAATTACTAAGAAATGTCTAATTGAAATCCGTAAATCTGGTAATGCTGGCGCCAACGCTAAACGTTGGTTCAAGCAAAATAGCCTCGAATTCGGTTAGGCAACGTCACATGTGCTACGGGTGCTTTAGCAGAGAATTGTTTGTCCCGGATGCTTATATACGACTAATGAGCTTAGTAGAATGTATCTCTGGCTGTATTCTCCGTATTGGCGGCACAGTAAATAACAGCTGGCGTGCTAATGAACGGGTACCCACATGTCTTCAATTTCAGACACAGCGTTTATTCGTTTGACCAATATACGTAAAAAATACGCGTAGTGCCCGTCTGCTTTCCATGTTTAGTCTGTGCCTGTGGTTAGTCCGCGATCCTCCCATAGCGTTGGCCCCCAACACAGCCTACTTCATTATCAGCGAGCGTCCGTGTTCGTACGTGGATTCCACGTTCATTACAATCAGAGCTACTGTTACGTAGATACAGTTACGGTACTGTACTATCGCTAGCATTGGCGTACGACGCGAGCGAAAATGCATGCGTGCGTGCGTTTTTGCATGCGTGCGAAAATGTCCGGTGGACTATAAATCGTATCACACCCGTTTCGAAGTAGTGGGTTTCAAACTGTAAACAAGTCAGTCAACTGATTTCCGTGGACTGTGGATTTCAATTAGACATTTCTTAGTAACCAGCATGATATTGCGACAAACGAATTACGCGTTTGGCTATAAGGTAATGTACTTATTAACTACACAAGGTGCCAGTTACTCTAGCATTCGTTAAAATTGCATAATCATGGGCCATATTAGCTTTAATGGTGATTAAATGTGTAAATTGATATAGACACTAGTCAGTAGCGACTAGTACTAGTAGTATTAGTAATACTACTAGTACTACTACTACTACTACTACTACTATAGTAGTTAGTAGTACTACTAACTAGTAGTACTATATACTGCATAGTACTAGTAGTACTAATACTAATAGAATAGTAATACTAGGGTAGTATATCAGTAATACTATAGTACCGTACTACAGTCTATACACTGTATACAGTAAATGTCAGTACACTACTACTAGTACTAGACTAGGTAGTACCAAGTAGGGCATAGTATTACTACTACTAGCACTCTATGCTCCTGACAGTCTTGTAACTAGAGCTCAAGGGGTCGTTGTCGTAACAGGTACTCAGATATGTACCCAGAGGTACATATATGTATACACAAAGTGTACCAGACTTGTACTTGACAGAGTTACCCTAACCCTAACACTAACCCTAACCCTAACCCTAACTCTAACCCTAACCCTAAACATACCTCAATATAAAAATATAAACATAATACTAAACACCTATAAACTACCTCGACATACCTGTAGTACCTGTTACGACAACGACCCTTCGTGCTGTACTAGACTCCAGGCTAGGGTTCAAGGATAGAGAACATGGGGCCCAATAAAACCAATGTCATTTACATCAATATAAATATAATATTATATCAATATAATAGGTTAGGGTTATGGTTGGGGTTAGGCCCAGGCTAGAGTTCATATCAGAGAATCAGTTCAAATTCGTAAGATACATTACCGCACAATACCGCTCTGTGTGTTTACACTCACATTGGCATTGTGACTGTGAGTCACTGTGTATTTTCACACATGCATTACTCAGAGAGAACACTACGGCTCAGAAGAGCTTAGATCAAGGACCAAGGATACTCACTAACCGAAATCAGGCGAACACCAACCGGACTACCTACTCTAATAATAGTATTATGAGTAAAATACCAAGAAAACGGAAACTTACCTAAGTAAATCGCTAAATGTTGACAACTAACTTACTCACCAAGGCGGGTCGATCACAGCGCCATCGCTAGTTCGCGGCGCGTTATGCGTCGCGTAGTGTGAGCACTGATCTCTATAATATAATCTATTATATTATAGAGATCAGTGAGAGTATATTAGATTATATTAGTATTATAGATATATTAGAGTATATTAGATTATATTAGATTATATTATGAGAGTATATTAGATTATATTATAGAGATCAGTGAGTGTGAGGTGGTGATGTGCGCTATATTAGGGTCTTTAATTGTACCACCAAAGAACACGGTACATGTATTCTCGTAATGATAACAGTCCAAAAGAATTGTACATTTTAGCAGCTTCGTAAAAGTTGAATTTTTTTTAATTAGTTTACTTCTGTTTGGATATTTTTGCCACAGTCAGTGGTGAAAACAGAAAAGCCACAGTTTGCCTGATATTGCTCTATGCCGTACCATTTCGATTGCAGTCACGTCTTTCTTGTAGTAGGGCCTGGGCTCCATATTACATGCGTGTGGTTGTTTGTGTGCGCGTGTGTGCACGCGTGTATGTGCGTGTGTGTATTGTGTGCTGCATGTGCGTATTTGGTGCGTGTGCGTGTGTGTATGTGTGTTTGCATGCGCGTGTGTGAGTATGTATCATTGTACATGTGTGTGTGGCTAGCATAGCGAGGAGCGCCTGCTCTAAATAAATATTAGCTTTTGCCGTGTAGCCCTTCGCTCCACTAAAGGCAGGCGAAAGGCAGCAGGGATTGAGCATTATACGGTCGTTGTTCGTATACAAGCCGTATACGGCGCGGACCCAAACATGTCGCCCAAAACCTTATTCACGGTCGAGCGAGGCGCCCCCTCGTGCGTACCTCTGTGCCTCTACCACTGTGCCTCTACCCTATATTTCCATGCTCACGCAGCAGTTATACAACGTTCTTTGTGTCTTCGTTATCTAACATAAGCGCTGAGATCTAGGGTAGAGGTAACGGAAGCCACAACAACAATACAAGAACGCAGACTTTATATACAATGTAGTAGGCTATTACACAGTTATATTGTGTAATGTTGTATCGTATGTTCTCAGTGCAAAGTAACAAGTGCAGTAAGCCAGCAGTAGTATGAAAAGCCACCAGCACAGACACTGAAAGTGAAACAGTGATGTTGAGTTATGTTTCAACGTATTATTATTAATTAATTAATATCACTATCACTATCAGTCATACGCGCTTGCTTGACGTACGTGTCAGTGTGAGTGTCATGTCTCAGCAGTATATCCCAGATATGGTCATAGATGATAACATCTCAAATGACACTGAGAGAAAAGAGGCAGATCGAAAGGTAGTGCAGGAGAAGCATTACTTTATGCTCAGTCAACTACAAGACATGGCCGGAGAACTACCTGCGTAAGCTACATATATGTACCAAGGTACACGCAGATAATTTGCTTGGACACCGTGTACATACTTACAGGAGGCCCAATGCAATATCCTAGCTAGTTTATGCCAAACCCCTGGGGGAGGTACTCGCATTTTGTGGGTGTAGGGTAGCTCTAGGACTATAGCCCGCGTACAGTTGCCACAGGCGGTATCGCCGCAGGCGGCCCCTGTGGCAAGTTGGCAACTGTACGCGCAGGTTATAGTCCTAGAGCTAGGGGTAGGGGTGCTCCAAGAAACGGTATTGCTAGGGTTAGAATAGGTGTATTGACGTTAGTCGCACAGCCTGGTCGGGTTAGGGGTAGGGGTGCTCCACCGAAATGGGAAAACAGGACAAAAAGATGGCTTGACGGTGAAAACATGGGGCAAAAAGATGGCTCAACAGTGAAAGCATGGGGCAAAAAGGTGGCTCGTCGGTGAAAATTATTAACATGGGGCAAAAAGATGGCTCAATGGTGAAAACATATATAGGGCACAAAGATGGCAAAGGAAAAATTTGGGGGGAAAAACATGGTTAGGAAAAAATTTGGGGGGCAAAAAAATGGCAAGGAAACGGAAAATGGGGGGGGGCAATAATGCGGTGCACATATATATATATATATATATATATATACATCACTATGCGGGGTATACCCCTCTGGGGGGAGGGTCAAACTAGGGTTGTTTCCATCCAGATACCATATATTAATTGTAACGTAAGAAATAAGGGATTACTCCACCTATTGATAGCTATCCTATTGAATCTAACATATTAGGTCTACTGTTTTGGTCTATATTATTCTATCTATATCTATATCTATATCTATATATACTAGCTGGATACCCGGCGTTGCCCGGGGAAATCAGTGGCGTTACTCAGTTGGTGACCGCTTGGTTGAAAGGAAAATACCCAAAAAAATAAAACTATCTATCTATCCATGCATCCATCCATGCATCCATCCATTCCATTCCATGCCATCCCATCCCACCACATCCCATCCCATATCCCATCCCGTCCCATATCATCGCATCCCATGCCATCCCATGCCATCCCATCCCATCCCATCCCACCGCATCCCATCCCATCCCATGCCATCCCATCCCATCCCATCCCATCCAATCCCATGCCATCGCATGCCATCCCATCCCATCCCATCCCAAACAGTGAAAAAATAATAAGAAATCAAAAGATAAGACATTAAAAATTCAAAAGTAAAAGTAAAAAATAATACATACTAAAGAGGTAGGTAAAGGGAAAAAAAGGAAAAAAGGGGAGAATAAGTTCCACAGCTGGGACTCTAACCCGGAATCCCGGTGTAGGAGACGGATGTTCTAGCGATTAGGCCACTGTGCCATTAAGGGTATACACCATGGATTCACACATACGTGATGTACGCACCGCCATCTATTGATGAATCGAATTTTTATCAATTTTTAACTTTTTTACTTTTTTAAATTTTTGTTTCAGCCAGAACCACCTGCCAGACGTGCTGATTCTGAAAATATCTTTAATTTTCCTCTATACGAGTATGGACTAATTCGGCTGAACAACTTTATATATATAGATATATACCTACACCACCCATGTTTGTTGCAATATACAATCAGGGATAGATAATGAGAAATGATTATAATGACAAAATGATTTGTCATTATCTACCCCTGATACAATCAGCGTGGTACCTACAACATGGGTACCTACTCTGCCCATTTGCTCTACTGCCTGTGCTGCAGTGCACAGCAATCGCACATATTACCTACTAATGTGAATGATGATTGACACATTGACTTCTACTCTGCTTTTGTTTGATTTTATACTTCTAGGAAGTACCAGCAACGACTTCCTTATGATCTGCTATCCGGTTTAGCAAGTGCCCTTCTTGATGGAACTGTCTTTCAAATCGTTCATGGACTAACCGAAATTCAACAGATGACTGAAAGAAATCTTTTCAACCAGCGGATGTCTCTGCTAAATACTTACAAAAGTAAATGAACTTGAGAAAAGGGACGAATTTGCAATGTTGATAATCTTTGTGTAATTGGGTGTTTGCATTTGCTTTTTAAATTTCTGAATGGCTAATCTGGTACACTTTTAATGAAGAAATTGTTTTTTTATAACTGATTTAGTGCATTCTGGATTTTGCATTTTAGCTAACAGACAGGACATTTTGAAAAAGCAAAAAGAGGCAATTCAGGCATCCATGAGCCGGCCTCACAACATACCGGTAGTGGAAGCAAAGTTCCAAAAAGATCTGAAGGTGAGAAACTTGAAGCTGTTAGTGCAGCAGGTAGCCACGTTGTTGAGTGGTAGCAAGCTGAGTAACTTAGGCAACCCTTGTATAAAGTGCTGTAATACTGGCATATACTGTAAACACAAAGTTAATCTTTGTCATCTAATAAATTATTAAATTGTCATTCATAGTCGGCAGTATTTACTACATAGAGAGTTCGGTGTTGCAATATCTGGACTACATTTTGGTCATGCAGGTTATATTAGTAATGGTATATGTATATTTCCACATATACTCGCCTAAATTTTATAACACAACTTGATGTGTGTTTAGGAATTAGATCAAAAGCATGAGGCCGATTTAAACAGAACTGATATGAAGCTGATACTTGAACTTGACCAAAAAGTCAGTGACCAACAGGTAACTACAACATTCAAATATGTATATCTGGCTTATAAATGTCTCAATATGAGATTTCTATGGAATGCATCAAAAATAGCCATGTATGCGTGACTTTTAATTGGGGGTGGATTTGTTTCACAGGTTACACTAGAGAAGGCAGGAGTGCCAGGATTTTTTGTTACAAACAACCCACAGGAGGTTCGTGTGCAAATGTATCAGTTGGATTTCATCATTCGGCTGGGGAATGCTATTGCTGAGATGGATAGATGACTCCGCACCATGGGCAACATCACCCCCCTCCTAAACTGCTGAATAGAAATACTGTCAAGCTACACCTAAGAACATATAGTGTGAATGACAAACAAATATGCTGAATGCCACCTGAGGACATCATCTTATGGTGGCACTAAAAGACGGTGATTAAACGTGATAGAAGAAAAAGCTATGTGTTAATTTGCTGTACATAATGTTGACGTTTGTTGTAATGTTAATGTTTATAATTATTTCTTCCGCTAGATGGCGGGACGTCACATCAGATCATTTTTACAGAAAACGTCTCCTGTACGCAATTCTTTTCAATATTCTTTCAAATAATACATGCTTTTAATTGAGCATTACGAGAAGTATGAAAAGTGACCAGCACACAGTCTAGTTTTAAGTATGTACTGTTCTTCAGTTTTCTATTGATCAGACTAGGGAATCAGGATTTTACTAATTTTCTGAATCTTGTCTAGATAATGTCGAGTCTTTGAAAAATGGAATTTAGATTGTGACTGCAACATAACTGATGAATAAAATCTGTTATTCTTGTGATTTATAAGTGGAGCAGGAATACTTCATATGAATAAATATAAGTATATATTTTGGAATAATGTTTAGCTACATGTAGCGTTACATCAGTTTCCCGTTTTTCCCCAATTCATTATACACTGTCACAAAACATAGATCATCGATATCACATCACACTACATCGATATTTTATTATGTTAATATATTTGAATAATTACTACAATGATATGGGAGTGGCCTTGTGACTTAAAACCCATTATAAAGGAAATGTCAAACAGAGCATTCATTTTGTATATGAATCTTTTAATGGCTCAAATAATTGTGTAAACTGTTGGTAGTCATGGGATTCAGGGAGAATAATTTCATGACAGATCTACATTTTTAAACTCTTCATACTATAACACTACACTTTACAGAAACATTAATCACCATGAGACATTAACAACTAGGTACCCACACCAATTGATTTCACTCAACGTCAAGAATTAGACATTACTTTTATAATACTCTCCAGAGACCGACTTGCATCCGACTTAGAGAACTGGTTTAATGCATTGAGAGCTCGCTGGCTGTAAAAATTCCGTAGTTCCTTGGTCTTCTCTAGTGCACCACTCACCGAAACTTGCTTTTTGAGCTGCAATATCACATGATGACAATCAATTCATGAAGTTACTGATATTGTCCTTTAAGGTTATATAACAAAACATTATTAAGATGCAACATAATATTAGTTAAACTTACCCATATTATTAAAATACAATATATTTACGATTATACCCATATGCTCACTAATAGCTATAACCTTGTTGCAACAAAATATTTAAATAACTGCTTTAAACTTCTACAAGGAAAGTGAACCCTATTTCCCTCTATAGTTTCTAAACAATTTATTTTTACAGGCACTGGCAGTTCTTACCTCTCTGTAATTGAATGCAGATGCCTCGGTGACTTTGCATAGCTGATTTAGCAGTGAAGAGCCAGCACTCTCCAGTTGCAGGAAGACAGTGGGTGCAGAATGCAAACTTGCGGGGCCACAATCATCCTCTTCAAATGACTGTAAATCTAGATGTAGCTGCAACAACAAAATAGAACGAGATGCTGTATATTAACATCATTCAAGCATGCAGTCATTAATGTATAGTGTCTTTGTAATGCACTTCTAAAGTCTTTCTAGGACTTTGAAAGAATAGTTTACAAATGAGGTCGGAACCGCGCACCATGCTAAACAAACCTACATTCACTGGATTCTGCTCTTGGTTTTCTGTCTATACATCAATTTTTTGAAAGTTGGAAAGTCACATTAGACCACACATGTACTTAGATAAACATGTGGTTTGCAAACCTATTCAATCTGCACTACAAACCTGATGAGCAAAACCCATATTCTTTCCATATTCGTACGCGTGAGTTTGCACTTCTTCTCCATGGCCTACCAGCGCTACAGCAGACTGGCAACTATTGGCAACGAGACTCGCTGAGGCATTAAACGTAGTTTGTTGCCAGGTATCAATGGTTATGTCTAGCGAGGGTAGGGGATTGTTGAGTCTATCACGAGACAATGCAAACTCTGCTTCCATCATGTGCCCAATGGATGTGGAGATCATCTCTACCACCTGAAAAGTGTCCACAATTGTAATTTATGCAGCAATATTTTTAGTACTACGCGCACAAATATTTCCTTAGAGACTAGGCAATACATGCATCCTGTTAATGAATTATTGACATACCTTTGCAATCATATCTCTACCATTTACACAGCGTTAAGAGATGTAACTAGTGTAGAAATGATTTTAGCGCCACACAGTTTCCTAATTGACTAGGCAAAAGCATAAAGATACGAATAATGAAGTATGTTGATCAACTTTTGTATTCCTAAGTGAAGCCAATCCTCTGCAAGCACTGGCAAGTAGAAAGTCTCCACTCAGGATTGCCATTTTGTTTCCAAACTCCATGTCACGACAGCTTCCATCTGCTGCTTGCAATCCATCCAGGTTCACTACTCCCTTGTGGATGAGGTATGCAGTGTGGATAACTTCTGTTATTTCCGCAAGTTGCCGTTGCCTAAAAATTGGGAGTACAAGATGAGGAAAAGTATATGTTTTCAGTGCAATAGTGCAGTTTTGTAGTAATGAGAAAATGACACCATGTATATTAAATCAGTCTGTTAACACTGCTACTTAATGCTGTACTCGATTTTCCAGCAGGCTGTACCTTTCAGTAATGCCACTGCTTGCATCATTGACTTGTTGCTGCTGATTTGATAAATCCTTGTCATACCCATCTGAGCTTGGACGTCCGGCAGTTTTAGCCATTAGGAGAACAATTAGACCTCTGGTCTGGAGGCCATTTTTCCCATCATATATCAAATGCCTAAAAAAAAATGTAACGGAAAAGGACTTGCAATGATATAATCGAGCCATTACCTGTGAGGTGCATCACTACATGTAGTTGTATACAAATATATTCATACATAAATTTTTAATGTTCACTTGTGCTTAAACATTATGTTTAAGGACTACCCACGCTAACTTGTTATGTTATGTTCTTATACTTGTCGGTGTCCACTGCACTGCCATTGGCATTGCCACTGGATATAGACTGAATATAGATAGGCACTGGATATGGACAAGGTAACTATAATGTTTTTGTAGTTGTAGAAAAGTGTCAACCTAAATATCTTGTTTAAATGCATATCTATTGTCTTGTAGACTTGTTACACTTGCACAGTATCTCACTTACTTGGCAGTTTGGAGAAGAGGGTGTTTAGTTCCAACCAAACGCCGGACGTGAAGTGCAACATTCGACATTTCGTCACTTAGCAAGCATCGGAGACTCAAGTAAGAAGTTGGGTATCCGACAATCTTTTCTGCTTCAGACATAGCCTTATTCCAATCATCTGTCTTTGAAGAACCCCATAAGCTCAACGGTCGTCGTGATGTAAAGTAAGCAGACGTTGGGTGAACATGTCTTTCCAATGTCAATGACAACGGGCGCAGACATGTTGAAACATAAGGCCACTGTCTTAGTGCGCTAACGGCTTTCCCACCTAAGCAACACATTTCCAGTAAATTTAGTATATGCTATGTTACACAATATAATGAGCCACATTGCTAAACGTAGCTAGATGTACATGACAGCTAACGTTTTGTGCTGGAAATTGTTTCTAACATATGCACACAAAATTACTCTTGTCTCCCTTCTCAAACGAACAGCTCACTTGTTTTATATGGCACAGGTGGCGCCACATGGTATCAGCCGCCTTCTACGAAATTTCTGTTCTCTCGAATTTCATTTTATTTCATAGTTGTAATTCACGTTCATATAAACGTGACTCGTGCTGCATATATTTGATAACTAATTGACATGGCATCCTTCAAGGTATAATGTTGCTGTTGTTGTTGTTGTTGTTATTACTTTAATATACAACTAGCTGAAACCCGCGCTACGCGCGGGCTTAGTGACTGTGATGCATGTGTTACAATAGGTACAATAATGTAACCCAAACCCAAGAGGATAGGGTTACAAAGTGTCCCTATCCTTTTCTGCGGAGGAATGCCCGAGTGAATCACTCGGGCCGGTTTGCTGGTGCGTTTTCAGATACTAGAACTTCCAAACTGGGTTTATTCTCAACACGAACCTTTCTCCGCTATCTGGGAACTTACTATGTATCGCAATACTCTGTATCAAACTAATATAACCTGTTACAAAAATTCGAAGTGACGAGCGGCGAATATACTGAGCGCCATTTCTGTTGACCTGTGACGTACTTCGGTTTGAAGACTGAAGAGTGGATTCACCGACCAATCGGAGGGCGCTGCGTTTGCCGATCGCTATGCGCATTGGGAAATGCGTACGTCACAGGTCAACAGAAATGGCGCTCAGTATATTCGCCGCTCGTCACTTCGAATTTTTGTAACAGGTTATATTAGTTTAATACAGAGTATTGCGATACATTGTAAGTTCCCGAATAGCGGAGAAAGGTTCCTGTTTAGAATAAACCCAGTTTGGAAGTTCTAGTATCTGAAAACGCACCAGCAAACCGGCCCGAGTGATTCACTCGGGCATTCCTCCGCAGAAAAGGATAGGGACACTTTGTAACCCTATCCTCTTGGGTTTGGGTTACATTATTGTATCTAGTGTTACAAGTGCAGTGCCAGTAGTGTTATGTGTAAGGTGTTATATGGAGAGTTTAGTTGTTGCACATGTTTGTTTTTTATGGTTGAGATGTCAATACAAATACATGTGCAATCATGCTTACACGTAACACATTAACCATTTGTTTGGCAGTACAAGTACACAGTGAAATACACACACCACACAGAAATGTTTTATTGTATGCTATGTACTCAGTACTGGTTGATGATACGGACTCCAAAGTTAGAATATAGATAGATCTGAATGGGCTGGTAGGTCGGGCGACTGATTAACCACTTGGCTGCGTAGCACGTAACATTACGTGCTTCGCATGTTTCCACTGTGTGCGGACCAGGTAATATTGCGTGGTTGTGATCGCTTATTTCTACGCATGTTTGCACTCTGTGCGGACGACGTAATATTACGTGCTTGTGATCGGACCGCTTGTGACAGATCGGTGTTCACGACACCCGTACACTGTACAGCATTGCAGACTTCAAAAACAAAATCTGTTCTGATGAAATTCAACTTGCACATCTCATATGGGAAACTATGGCCAAATAGCTACTGAATATTTAACTTCATTATTACATGGTTATTTCTACTTACATTATGGGGCTTACACAAATCTCAGACACACAGACACAGAACAGAGATAATAAGTACTTTTTTAAGATTTCACCAAAAATAAGTACTAATAAGGGCCCTTATTTTATTTTCGTTTTTGTGCTCTATCGTAGGAAACCGGTCTAGCCTAGCAGAATGCCCTAGTTCCTGAGATCAGCGATTTGGTACTGTGATGGGTCCCCACCTTATATTATATTATAGAGAGGTGCGGCGTAGGCTGTGATTGGAAGACAGTGTCAATCCTCGGCGCGCCTCGGCATCATGGCCGCATCACGTCTAGCACAGTTTATATCCTATATAAATTACAAATTGTATAGTACATCTGAGTGAGAAAGTTGCCTCTTTCACTATTTGCCATTTTCAGTATTTTTAAGGCCTAGAACCCATATCAACAAAATATACAGGTGATGGTGTACTGCTCATCAAGTTGATACTTGGATGTACTAGTAGGGTGCACATATATAGACCATATAAACTTAGCATGCCAATTTTCAACTGCAAACAAAACACCATGCATCTTTCATAAACAGCATAGAAAACTTAACAAAACTTGCAACAGTATTTTATGGCGTATTTCATTGAAGAATATGGTGAAACCAAGTGTATGGCTACATTGCAGTGTTTCTATATATTCACATGTATAGTTGAATATATAGTTCAGGTATTAGATAAATATTATACAAAGCAATTGTTGCATTTAATTTTAGGTAGGAAATGATTCCAGACGGGAGGAGTTCAGGAAATATTTGGAAAATGCTGGGCTAGTTGATGCCTTGACAAAAGGTAACCAATGTCGCATGCATGTTTGATGTTTGATCCATATGTTCATTATGTCTTGTGATTACCCTAGAATCCTAGATCATGCCAACTAAATACATAAAATACGTAGTGGTTGGTTAATTATTAATGTTAAAAGGCATGGCTGTATTACGTAGGCTGCGATCAAGATGTTTTTTTCCCCATCCACTTACCAAACTGTTAAACGATTGGTTGCGTAGTATTTTAATGCTGCTGTCTGGCTGTATTGGATAATCATGTGCAAGGAACATTCTGTTGAGACACTGTGCGAACAATTACATATAACATCATCTTACTATTTAATTTTTTTCTTATTGAATTGAAATGATCAATTATGCATGCTAACTACATCATTAAATCGCATTGGCTGTAACACTACATATAGTGAGTGCACACCGAGTGGTGTGTGCATGTAATAATGCACGTGTGTACAATGCAGATAATTCTATGTCAAACTCGACGATCTGCAGCCCGGATATACGCGCGAAGCGCGAACAGCGCCGCCTTGCGGCGCCTTTTGATCCAATTCGCTGCCCTCTATGTAGAACTAACTACTCGAAGCCCTCTGGGTACTACAGAAAGCCGCATAATCGGTCAATTGAGGAGTTGTGGCGATTGCAGAAGCCTTTCGACTCTGCACTTAGGGCGAGAATAAATCCGAGTGCTCGTAATTGGTAGTTTTATGGTGGGCGCTTTAGGTTTTCCTGTAGAAAAGCGATTTTCAATTTATTGAATTTTACGCCCTGAACTTATTCTCGTACATATGGCGTCCCATAGATGGCGCGACGAGGCTCTCTTCGAGGGATTTTCCACAGAATTTTCCACACAAGGACCGGCGATTCGGCTTAGACTGCTGCGCGGTGGAGAGTTTCAGACGCTTCACTAAATATAACGTTGGTGTAGCGAAACAGACTTGGCCGAGTTAACGTGCGTACGAGTCTAGCTCGAATCGTCACGTCCCAGTGTAATTATCGTAGCCATCTTAGGACCCCGCAGGCCTCAGTGATTGATGGTTGTTTAGACTGAGAACTGCACTGCACTGCGCACTGCACGCCGCCACACTGACACACAAATATATATATGCACATGTTTTTAGGAAGACGGCGGAGCGGCACAATATCCACCTCCCTCCCTCCCCCGCGCTCACGTGGAGCTGGCTCGGAGTTTTTGCCGCCGCCGTGACTTTCGTAGTAAATAGATCTTGTATTTATTTAGCATTACATTTTATTGAAACGCTGCAAGTACAGTGCAGTGCTGTGTGGCTGGCTGCGGCAGCATTGATGCATGTATATAGATACTTATTAACCCGTGCGGCAGAGCGAGCGAGAGCGAGAGAAGAGAAAGAGAGACGACTGTGGGGAGTGGAGAAAAGAGAGAAAGATAAGTGGGAAAACGCCAGATAAAGGTACGAAAAATACGGGCAGGTGACGTACGACGGCGAGGAGTGTACAAACGCGTGTCAATCCATAAATCGGAAAGCCCCCCCCCCTCCAAGCGATTAAGCCGAGCCGATGTACGTCCCGATAAAATGCGGGCGATGTTAGGTCTGCCCGCTATACTCAATTCGCGCGCGCTTACCTGGCTGGGGGCCACCTTGAACCTTCCTTCGGCGCGCGAATGCGTATAGCGGGGAGCTATAGCTATACATCCCGCGGTCGCGTGCGCCCAGTCCCGCGGAAGTGCGCGGCTTAACCGCTTTCGGCGGTCGGGGAACAACGCATCTTTTGCGCAAGGCCATCTTGTATCCGGTCTCTCTGGATCGTCCATCTAAAGCTCTATATAGTTTATATCACTTCACACTAGACACGTATATGCTAGTATATATATAGTGACATTTATCTGTTTTGTATTTGAGATGGGAGGTTTGAACACAACAAAATTAATCAGCATTGTGTCTCTGTGTGCTGATTCCGAGTTGTTTCATTCTTTGCTGATGGAACAACTTGGAAGCAAGCCCTCGTGGCAAAATCTTGTAGTTATGGTGTGTGGATTTGACGTGAACATTAATTCTTTTCTTTTTTTTTAGTTTTGGTTTCACTATATGAAGAACCTGAAAAGCCCGAAAATCCTTTGGAGTATCCTTTTCATTTTTGACCGGTCCTTGGTGGACTGTCCCTGGCATTTATGTTATTAAATATATATTGCAGACAAACGTTGCTAATAATGTTGTTATAATCTGATCAATGAAACCCCATAGCATTTGTCAACTGGTATATATTAGATGAAGTTGAAATGCAAAGCATCAGTGATGCTGGGAAAGATTCTCATTCTCTCCACATCTCACTAACATGTGTAGTGCAGCAAAAACCATTTAACAATTTGCAGTATTCATTAGAGTTAACAAAAACAGTAATGTACAGTTCCACCTTTTTATACAGTCACATATTTATATTATATTATATTGTATAAATGGTAAATAGCTGTTTACACTTAACCTCGGTGTTCAGCTTCTTCAAGAAGGGAATTGGAGCGACTGGTCCTGATGCTGCAGACATGGAGAGCTTGAAACTGGAAATTGAACAGCTGAGGGAACAAGTGGCAATGCTGCAGGTGGAGAATTCTGATCTCAAATCAAAGGTGGGAATTATCTCCTAGGTAGCCTTGCTCTACGTGTTGGAACATGACTGCAAGCGGATGTCTGCTGAAATTCATATTTAATTATTAATATTAGCTTAATTAAGTGAAATAATGATTTCAATTAGCAGGTAAATGGATTCACGACAAAATGACTAAAATTGACGACGTGTGTTGATAAATGTTCACCTGTGTATAGTGGTTGTGTGTCGGTGGTAGGTGTGTAGTGTTGTAACGATACAATAGAGTCACGATACGATACATATCTCGATACATAGGTCACAATACGATACGTATCTCGATACATAGGTCATGATACGATACGTATCTCGATACACAGGTCACGATACGCTACATAATGTGATACACAGACAGAAAGTGTCAATCGACATGAATGGTCGAATCCTAATGTTATTTTACTGTTATAGTATGTATTCCAATACTTTCATAACGTATTAATGAGTATATCTAAGCCATACTCATATATATATAGTAAACAATCAGTTACTATACAAATATTTCTATGGCTCACACACACTGAGACATTCTGAATGTGCTCTAGACTGGCCTATAATTGACAGCTCCACTCGCATGATATCAGGAGTATCAATATTGATAGACTCCTGATGATATCGTATCATGGGTCGCTGTATCGTGTATAATGATCGGTGAATCGTTACACCCCTACCTGTGTATAGTTATTACCCTCCTGTTGTTTTGTTCCTCTGGTACTGCACACTTACTTAATTGAGTTTTGCTGAATCTAAGTACTTCTCTGGTAAGTATAGTGTTTATTTTGTCTGATTATCTCTCGATAACAGGTAGAGAAAGGCGAAGTGGGACCAAGTGAGACAGAGGCAACTGTACCAGCTGCAGAGTAGTGAGAGTGCCCTCTGTTGGTCTGTACAGGAAATTTTTGGTAAACGTGTGGTATAATCCAAAGAATAATTTTGATAGATGCTTGTACATATTCTTGCATATAGACATCCACGTGTTTGTTTTATTTTACTTGACCAATTTCGGTGAGAAATAGCAGTGTTTTGTCTTCTGCCACCTTTTTTATTATAACACATTCTAGAAGATGCCATCTGACAAATTACTCAGTTATCAGACCATTTATAGGCGATAAAACATTCTGCAATTTGATCCTAGTAAGATTAGCTGTTTACATCATATCTTTCCTGATTATTGAGGATACATACACAGACACGCACACATATATTTAAATATGTGTATATATGTAGCTCAAAACTCTCTTTAACGTTGAGAGGCTGTGATATTTCACATTCTATTATTGCTTCGCAATAGGTGAAATTTCCACAATGGATTTACTGGTGTAACTTCATTTACTGATAGCAGGTTCATCTATAATTTCAGACGTCATGGTTTTATATATATGTATTCCTCTACGTCAAAATCGTAAATCATATGGCACTTTTGTACATGTTACGTCAGGTACTACCCATCGTTAATAATAATAGGTATATTCAAGAGCGTATAAAGAAGGAGAGCGTACAACGGTGAAATGCTGAAACCATGTTGCAGTATTAGTCGAATTAATCAACTTTCCCCGTTTTATTTTGACGATTCTTTGCAGTATTATTGATCAGCTGTCCTACCTTGTTAATATAAAACAAACTGCATGTCCCTACGCTGAGATAATGAGCGGTGAAAATCTGGTATTGCCGCCAAAAACCGACTCGAGATACCTGCTGACTGCGACTCGGACTGTCTCTCGCTTTGAGATAACTTCGGGAAACCTCGCGTGTTTCCGTCAATGATTGACAAATGGAATGAATGACATCTGTTATTGAATGCCATAGTGAGGACCCCCACCTGTGCCCACCTCAGGCTGGATGTATAGTAAACTCTGTAGTACTGACGTGAGTCAGCGCTACCATGGCGCTACACAGCGACGACCGGAAGCAACACACTGGCCACAAAGAGAGAGACAGTCGCAGTCAGCATGTATCTTGAGTCGGTTTTCGGCGAAAATACCAGATTTTCACCGCTCATTATCTCAGCGTAGGGGCATCGTAGGGACATGCGGTTTGTTTTATATTAACAAGGTAGGACAGCTGATCAATAATACTGCAAAGAATCGTCAAAATAAAACGGAGAAAAGTTTATTAATTCGACTAATACTGCAATATGGTTTCAGCATTTCACCGTTGTACGCTCTCCTTCTTTATACGCTCTTGGTATATTCCATCTAAAATAAGAACTGGCTACGTGGCAAGTTTTGGTCAGGTTCCTTGCTGAATTTATCATCAAACAGCTGAAAAAAATACACCCATGCTTACACACCTGTTTAGCAGAGCAGTATTGATCAGGTAACTCGTACTTATGCAGTCCAGTGATACTGCTAAAGTGAAAATGATTGCAATAGGTGCACAAAGATGAGAACTGTGCGGATGTTACTTTCTTAACATGACCAGTATAATATATTTCTAAATTAACTCTAGTGCAGCACAAACCAGTAAGCCATTTCTAAAGGCTCATTTTGTATGATTGTGGAACATGTTTTATTACCTTGTTGTTGGTTCAGTTTTATTACTACATATAATTTTATGGCTAGAGAGGGCATGTGAGATTGGAAGCTACTTCTGTCAAGGTGAAAAGGAAGAGCCCTGTATGCGAGTTGTTGTCTCTAACCGTTGTGATAGTGTTATTCGTTCCATGGTATTTTATTTTGTTTGTTTACAGTTTTTTTTAAAGTTGTCACCCCTTCTATACAGAAAAACATCAAAAACAGTATTTGTTTAATTATATACTGTTCAGTTGCGTTTCTCCCTATTTAAGATTGTTGATACAATATAGGCAATATTTTGTTGATTAAGTGTGTTTGATGGTAGATAGTAGATAGCGTAATGTCTGTGTCGTCTTGCATAGTGCTTTCTTTAGGCTGGAGCATATTCAACTCTGTGCCGCAAATGCAAATATTATTCAATTTTCCGTTGGGATGCTTTGGATTTAGCCGGAAAATTGGCGAAGTGAATAACCATTGTGCCTTTGTTGTTTTCTGTGCAATGTAATTGTTTAATGCAGTAGTTGTGCGAATCTTCATCATAATTTCAGTCGTTAGATTGCATAGTACAAGTAGTCAGAGAATTAATTATTCAATTGCCATGCATTCCTTAAAATACTAGTGAAGCAATTTTTGTTACAATTTTCTGTCTGAGAACATGTCCTTATAATTAATAAAGACAGAACTGTTGCATTTGCATTTCAAAATCTTGTATGTTATTATAAATATTGTCTACTGTGCACTTACTAGTGGTGTATGTACAACGTAAAACAAGTAATGTTACGGTAAAAGAGATACCGTGCAAGGGATGCGCAATGGTGGTGAAAATCAAAAGTTACAGGGTAAAAAGTTGCTGTATGTATACTTTCTATGTACTCGTCCATAAATACATTTATTGTGTTATGTTTATCAAAGCTTTTAGCAGAATTTCATAGTCTGTCACAGATTGAGTAAATGCAAATTTAACATAATTGTGTTTTCTATGCGCAATTATGTATCTAATGTCACAAGGTTTTTAGGAGATGTCAAGAGTCAAAGCACGGGCATATTTAACATAATAATAGTCAAGCTTATCTACCAAAAAGCTACATGACAGTCATGTATAACTTACAATGAAAATTACCCATTCGAATTTGGAGGAGGATGGTTAACTGCATAATTATAAGGAATTAATTACTAGGTGATAATTTACATTTATTAAAAGCACTGTTACAAAACCTGTACATGTGCTTGTTTGAAACACGGTGTTTAGCTTTATTGCTACAATGTAATTTTCAAAAGTATTAACACACCTCGACTAACCCATCAATCATGGGGTTTAAATACAAATGGCAGAATTATGAACTTATTATTCTAACAAACATTTTTGCCCCACCATGCAATCCAACGCCACTACACTGGCAACTTAGGCAGGAGGCAATCACGAGTGAAATAAACCATGAGAAAATAGACAAGCTTGGGTATACTCCTGAATCGATAGAATCCAAGTGTACAGCTCATCGTGCAAATTACACTCAGTGGCATTAGATGTATGTGAGCTGTTATAAGATGACACTGCTACCAACCCTACTGCATTACTGAGAGGCCTGCATGTGCCATCCATGCATGTTCATGCAGAGGTGTACTATGATGCGCTGAACTAAGGAAAATCATTTCTACCAGGCTAGCAGTGATTCAAGAGGAAATAGAAGAAAATATGCAAAGCAAGTTTCATCTTTTATTGCTTAGGATGCGGATGCACTTGCTGCTGTTCCTGCAAGTGCTTGTCTTCTTTTGACATCCCAGTTGTAAACTCTAGCCATGTCTAAATTAGGTGTTAAGGTACTTAACCAAATAAATTTAAGCTCAATAGGTACTATACTTACACTTGTATGTGGGGAAAACCCTGGCTAAAGTAATTATTGCGAGAGTTTTCCAGTGTTTTCACCACTTTCATGATACCTACCGTTATTGCTTGAGTAACAGCAATTGTCTAGAGTAACGATAAAATGTCTTAGAACCTTCTTATTCACCAAAACATGAAATTTTCGAACTAGTTTGGTAAACAATCATTTGCTGTAATCTTGAAACTAGAGCCAGTAGTATTGGACTAGCTAGTAGTAATAGCACTGCTGCCTATCTGCCATAGACATAGTACAGTCTCTCTCAAATGCAGTTGTTTTCAATTCATCACAGCCAATTTACAAGTTTACCAATTCTGCCATTATCACGATACGATGAAATGCATTGCTGTTACGATGTGTTCATATCCAATTTTCTATGCTATAACTGCTTAAAATCTTAGTGTTTTTTTAATGCTGGTGTAATCAGTGATATATCTGCTGTGATGTGAGACTATATTTCACTATTTTTTTGGGGGGTTGTGGGGTTTCTGAGCAAAACTCTCGTAATAATGGCTTTAAGTGAGTTCAATCAATACGTAAACTGACGGAAATAATTTCAGACAAATCTATATGAATGTATATAAATCTAATGAATTATATACAGCCTTAGCTTGTGACATAACATGTTTAAAGCCAGTATTTCGAAATTAATTTCCAACCAGCCTCATGTTTTCCCCACTTATACGAGCCTTACCGTTATTGCTTGTGTAATAGCAGCTGTCAAGAGTAATGCTGACATGTCTTAGATTCAGAACCTTCGTACTTGGCTATATTCACCAAAACATACACGATTCGAGTTTTGATTACTCGTTTTGATTACCGCCGCCATTTCTTGCGAATCTTGCACTATCTCGCGATAGCACGAGATATCGTCCAATTTAAAAATAGAAACGAAGTAAACTACACAAAATCAGATGCCCTTTTGTTTGAATTAGGTGCACTATGGGTCCACTTGTTTTGAGGCACCATTTGCAAATTAACTGTCGCTATAATCAAATATGCCATGATGTTACGGTGTGTTCAATTCCAATTTTCTATACTATAACAGCATAAATTCTTAGTGTTTATCAAGTTGGTGTAATCAGTAATATATCTGCTATGAAGTGAGATTATATATCCCTATATTTTGTTCAGATTGTGCGTTTTTGAGCAATGATTTCGAAGTAATGGGTTAAACAAGGAACAATGTTGTTAAAAAGTCGCTGAGTGGTCTGATAAACAATTGGTTCTGGTGGTTCTGCTAGATGGTTCTGCTGGATGGTTTTGCTCCACTTCTACAATTTTATGGCAGTAATTTTTCATTCTTACTGAACGGAAACAAGACATGGTCGCAGAAAGGATACTGACTTCAGTGGTAGTGTACTGATCCCGAATGAAATCAAGGTCTTCTTCTATCTGAGCTAAACTCTCATTCGCAGCCTGGTGGTTCTTAGCTAGCAGGGTTTCAGCCTCCCCGGTTGAATACTCCAACATGACGTTAGCCTGCAGCAAAAAAACACACATAACAATCGCCAACCATTACGTGGTTTGTCCTGACTTTGTCCAAGGACTTACGTACCACACACAAGTCACACTATGGTTCTGAGCAGAGCCTCGTACCTTTGTGACGTTTCTCAAATTAAACATAGCATCAAGAGCAGATAAAGAAGGAGAGCGTACAATGGTAAAATGCTGAAACCATGCTGCAGTATTAGTCGAATTAATAAACTTTTCCCGTTTTATTTTGACGATCCTTTGCAGTATTATTGATTAGCTGTCTTACCTTGTTCATATAAAACAAACCGCATGTCCCTACGATGCCTCTACGCTGAGATAATGAGCGGTGAAAATCTGGTATTTTCACCGAAAACCGACTCGAGATCAGTGTTTACTGCGTCCGTCTCTCGAAGT